>NC_140528.1:846300-884090 GCF_057382185.1 Mchenga conophoros | reverse complement strand
TGTATGAAACGCCATACGCCAGGTTTGTTAGGCTTTGGCACAGGATTGACAGGAGTGTGGGCTTTATTGCTCCTGTAGTCAATAAATCTCCTATGATGACATCTAGAGCTGCGGCTTTTTCCGTGGAAAGGGGACATTGCCTGACATATACTCGCTTTTTGTTTTTTAGCTGTGCGTGATAAGGTATGCAGTCAATAAATCCTATATCATTCTCACTTTTTGACCATAATGTCATATTCTGGTATTCAGCTGGCAATGTAACTGCAGAAATAGTACAGTGGATAGGGTAGGTTAGATCTATGTGACGACATGGTGTAGTTATATCATAACCTATGTCTGAGTTATGTGACAAAATCACTGTTTGACCTTCACTTGTGTGAGCAGTTATCATGTTGTTGAACAGTGTGAGAGAAACAAAAGTGTGGCTCCCAGTCATGGGATTACCTGTTAGTGGCGTCTGTACACGTTTTTTTGGCACAGTGTGTGACATAGAGTACCGGACAAAAAGGATGTTGAGTTCATTCTCTGCTGAGGGTCCAGCTGACACAGAGGATGTTCCTTCTCCATCATGTCGGTACATAGGGCAGAGAAAACATAAGCTGTTATCAGTGTCAGCAAACATTTCACCCTTTATGTTAAATGAAATACACAAATTCATTTTTGCTTTGGGTGTCTGCGGCTGCTGGAAAACTGAGCTAAATTTGCACCTCTAGCTTGTCCAACAGTGCATAAAGCGTTTTATGAATACTAGGATGGATTCATCAGGCTTCTGTTTACACATAGTTACTGCATTTAAGTCAATTTTGTCTCTGGACATTGTTAGCAGGAATTTCTTTAGATTCTTAAAGAAATCGGCGACTTTGTCATTATTTACCCTCCTTTTGTCCATAGCGGTAACATTTGATGCATCACGTCGCGGCATTCTATCATATATTTTCTACAGGACTTTTTAAGCAGACTACTTTTCTTATCACAAATGATATTCAACATTTCTACTGACCTGTTTTCTGGCGATAATCGTTCGGGATAAGGCTCCGAAAAGAAATTAGAATGCATTGAACTTCTTAAGTTGTAAACAAAGTCAGTCACATAAGCACTCCCGCATGTTCTGGATACGTGATCATGGACGTCTTCACCGATTCGCGGACGTAGGTTACACGTAACCGGAAATGGGAGTTATACTGAGCCGTTATTTGAGACTTTATTTTGTATTTTATTAATTTTTGGTTTTACAGGTACTTTAGATTTTTTATCGGACCTGTCTGTGGTCTTTGAATTATTCTGACCCATGTTCAGTGATTTCCAGAGGGGTTTACACGCTAGGAGGATTTAGGTTAGTATTTTCGCTGCGGCACAGCTGAGGTCACTTTAAATTTATTGCTAGCAATTTTTTGTTTGTGTGAGCAACTCTCACTTAGCGAGCAACTTCTCGCTTAACGAGCAACTTCTCGTAAAACAACAGGCAACTTCCTGTGTCTTTCTGCTTTTAATTTACTGCTTTTAACCCTTGTATGGTAATCGGGTCTGTGAGACCCGTTTTCAGTTTTCTTTCGTTTTTTTTTTTTTTTTTTAACAAAATTAAATTTAATTATTTACTAGCTTTCTGTGAGTGAGCAACTTCTCACTTCTTAACGTACGTTTCAAGATAACAGGCAACTCCCTGTGTCACTCTTTGGTGAGCAACTTCTCACTTAACGAGAAGTATTTTAAGACAACAGGCAACTTTCTGTGTCACTTTTCTAAGTGAGCAACTTCTCACTTTTTAACGTACGTTTAATTAAACAATTAATTATTATTATTTTTTTAAACAAAATTAAAATATTCAAGACAACAGGCAACTTCCTGTGTCCACCAACACCACACAAGGGTTAATTTACTTTATTCGGGGACTGAGGAAGTCGTCAGTGTATCTCTCTGGATCACTAAGTGAAACTTCGTCAGCATATCCCGTTTCTTTATGGATCAATCACTGAGAGAGGTATAATAGGTCTTTATATAAATATGAAAGACACATATTTACCTTCTGTCAGGGATCCCACTTCTGACACCAAAATTGAAGGAAATTTGCCTTCCCGGGTTTCCTCCGTGGCGTGAGCGATAAGCAGAGTTTTGTCCTTTCCTTCTAAGATTCCTAATTATTTAAAGTAACACTCAAGTATGCCGTTCAGCTGGGTTAGTTACAGCGCCGGGAGCAGCTTGGGAGAACAAGGAAACACAGACTGCTTCAGGTTGCCTTCCCAAATCAACTCAAAGGTTTATTTGATACACAGCAGTTTATATAGATGAAAAAAAAGGTTCGTGTGTCAGCTTTCCCAGTTCAAACCGGTACAGACCAAATAAGGAAACGTCTTCCTGCCTTCTGAGCAAAGTATCCCTTGTGTAGTTTATCAGTTCAGCTACAATTTATGATCATCCCAGCAAAATACACTCCTAGACATAAAATACAGAGTTCTTTCATTAGTGAATTCTGAAACAAACCACCTAGCCTTTAACGAGCCTTTTCCAGGAGATAAAGAAAAAAGGGAGGATGGGAGTAAGGAAGTGGTCTCATCTCTGTGGTGTTTTTGACCTTGGGTACCAGCTTGTGAGTCCTACACATTGATTCTTGGGTCACAGAGAAAGAGAAAAACAACTAGTAGTTGGGCCTTATTGAGTAACAGTTTTCCTGTATAAAACAATATCCTGTAAATGCTAACCGTGGTACTAAAATACCTAACATGTCTGTTTAACCGGACATCGGGGTCTCTGCTCTCTTGCAGCTGCTCCTTGCTCGCTGCAGATCACAATGACACCTGTGACATCATAGTCCATGGAGTATCATACTATCACCACTGTAAACAAGAAAAGGTGGCGGCTGTCATGTAGTTAGGCCTTTTACTTCATGGATTTCAAGACTTGAGGATTTTGAACATTTAGTTTTTGTCACTATTTGTCTAAGTTCCTAGACATTCTATTATACACTTAATCATGTGTAATGCAGTCCAATAATGAATAGAACTAGGTTGGGAAAATTCTTGTTTTTCTAAACTCCAATCAAAATGCAATTTGTGTTAGAATGAGAGACTGACCGAGAAAGTAGTTAAAGCAAGTAAAACCAAAGGGGCCAAAGTGCTTGTGCTGGTAACAGAAGAGCCACCCTGTCAGTAGGTTGGCAGCGCCTGAGGTAGCCAGGGCGTGAGGATGACTAGCTTGTTTAAACGCAGTAGCAGCAATGGAGGCTCCAGAAGCAGCGGAAATGTAGGTGGGGGTGGCAGTGGACAGGGGCAGCTTAACAATAGCAGGCCAAGCCGACAGGTCAGACGCCTGGAGTTCAACCAGGCCATGGAGGACTTCAAGACCATGTTCCCCTCTATGGACTATGAGGTGAGTGTGTGCTGCGATCTAACAATGGAGCTGTGGATGCTACCATCGACCAGCTGCTGCAAATGAGCATTGACGGACAAGGCTCAGATGACAGCTCGGACTCGGATGACAGCATCCCACCAGAGATATTGGGGCGAACTCTGGAGCCTGACAGTTCAGATGAGGAGGCACCTCCAGTTTACTCTCCACCAACATATGACATGCACATTTATGATAGGAAATACCTAGAAGCCCCACCAACACTATCTCCACGATCTAAAGCCCAGCCTCCTTCAGCTCACCAGCAGGTCAGAAGCTACCGTAACTGGAACCCTCCATTGCTTGGAAATCTCCCTGATGATTTTCTACGGATTCTTCCACAGCAGTTAGACAACATTAAGAGCTCTCAGAACAGTCTGTCTCAGCTGTCACCGTCCTCCTCGTCAGTTTCTTCATTAAGTCAGTGGACAGTGCAGTCTGGTTCTGGGTCTGCTGCCGGAGCCACTGGAGGTCCTGGCTTAACAACAGCAGCTACAGAGCAAGACAAGAAACTGAAACAGTATCTGGAAGATGAGCGTATTGCGCTGTTCCTGCAGAACGAGGAGTTTATGAGAGAGCTACAATGCAACCACGAGTTTCTCATTGCCTTAGAGAAAGATCGCTTGAAGTATGAGTCAAAGAAATCAAAGTCCAATCATTCAACTAGCTTGGAGAATTCCACAGGAGACCAGTACTCTGGAGCGTCCATGGAGGCCATCTCAGATGATGCGTTCAGAGACAAACTCAAACACATGGGCAAATCAACAAGAAAGAAGCTGTTTGAAATTGCCAGAACATTTTCAGAAAAGACAAAGAGAAGAAAGTCAAAAAGGAGGACACTCCTGAAGCATCATTCATTGGGCACAGCCAACTCTACAGCCAATCTTCTTGATGATGTAGAAGGACACCACTGTGAGGAAGATGGTCAGCCTAGAAGAGCAAACACTCAGGAAGAAACTGAAAAACGCAGTGAGACAATATCATGATCCTCCCATGCTGCTCCATATCGGTTTCCAAGGTGATTACAGCATCACCCATGGGCAGTGGTTTTCTAGCTCGTGTTGTTCCTACTTGCTCCTGTCCAAATCATCTGAAGAGTTAAGACACCCCTGCCCACCCCTGAAAGAGGAATCAGACTGTTCCCAGCCACTGGGCAAAAACTTTGTAAATGCATAATCTCTGTGTTCTAACATTTTATTGATATATCATTTTGAACATAAAGGAACACACGTTATTCCTTACAGTATTTGTTGATGACTTCTTTTAATCCACTGTGGAGGAATACTAGCATAGTGAAGCTCTTTCCATACAAACCCTTCTCCAGTCCTGTACTACAGCATACTAGGCATTTCAAATCCAAAGTGTGAACATGCATCTTTATATACACTAAACCATGTAGGGCTTTTTTTTTTACCTCGTTTTCTCAAGCATTGTAATATTTAGCTTTTTATGTAACTGAATTTTTTTGGTGTACAAATATTGGGTTGTCTGTGGCTGCCTAAATGTCAAAATGTCACCATGGACAAAATAACCATTAGGCTGTGTTTTTAAAGAATGGTGTTCTGGGAAATAATGGTGTTGCAGGGTATGGAGCAGTTTACTATTTTTTTTTTTGTTTGTTTGTTTGTTTGGAAAGGTGAAATTTTTCAGTTTGCGTTGTTGTCTATTTCAGTAGTACTGTAGGCACTGTGCTGTTCGAACATTAACCCAGGGTGACCAACTAGAAGCTGTCAAGCCAGGGAAAACATCAGCATCTTATTAGGCTTCATAAGGTTAACTGGTACACAAAGTCCTTCACATACATTATTGTCTAACCCAGTCTGAATGCAAATTTGGAGCTTTTAGGCTATGGCCATTTAAAGGTGAAATGACAGGAATGACTAAATTTGAATAAAATCTTCACAGTCACCCCTCCCCATTGAGTTTGGGCCTTGAGTTTGGCATTTGTCATTGTTGCCATCTTGTTTTATTTTATTTTTAATACATGATTGAAACCCAACAGTGGAGATGGGAAGTTATCAGCTAATACTACCTAGTTTAGTTGGCGAGGTACGTCCATTATTCACTTCGATGTCAATTGGGATAGCAATTATTGCTAGTGAAAATAACAAAATGTACTCAAAGGAAAAACTGAACACTGAACAAGACATTTTTGTAAAACTTGTGTATAGCAGCAAATGACCGACTGCCTGGAAGGTAGGACCAACAACCAATATGTTGAAATGTTGTTAAGTTGATGAAGGTTCTCATCTTGTTCACGGCTTCACCTTGGTAGCTTGAACTCGACGCACATTCCACCTTATCGTGTGAAGCCTGTTACTGGTAGGTGACAGAAGAGTCAGGTCCTAATTAGGTGCCAGGTTTCCAAAAATTTTCATGCAGATCATTTTTTGTCTTTATTTCCTGAAGGAAAGCATATTTACAAGTGATGGTTCTATAAACAATGAGATGGTGTGGGGTTTGTGAAATCTGGTGGCTGAACAAAATGAGAACAGAAAAAATGTTTGTGGGATTTTCATCTTCATCTTTCTACTGTTTTTATTTGCACGTGTAGCTGTGAACCTATTGTGGATGTTAATTGTAATGTTGGGAAGAACAAAAGAAATCAAACAATAAAAAAATAAAAAATAAATATACATATATATATATATATATATATATATTTTTTTTTTTTTTTTTTTTTTTTTTTTTTTTTGGAAATATATTTCAAAATATACAAAAAATGGCCAAAAAATATATGCGCTAAAATACATTTCAAAATATATTTATATATTCTCCATTGATGAAGAATGGACCCACTATCGTTGTACCCCATATACCACACCAACCATCACTTTTGTTGTTCCAGCAGTCTTGGAGGGATCCATCCAATCTGGGTTAGTGTCAGACCAATAGCGGTGGTTTTGTTTGTTAACTTCACCATTCACATAAAAGTTTGCCTCATCACTGAACAAAATCTTCTGCGTGAACTGAGGGTCCTGTTCCAATTTTTGTTTTGCCCATTCTGCAAATTCTGTGCGCCGATCTGGGTCATCCTTGTTGAGATGCTGCAGTAGCTGGAGTTTGTATGGGTGCCATTTGCGAGTAGCTAATATCCGCCAAAGGAATGTTCGACTAATGCCAGTCTCCAGTGACATGCGGCGAGTGCTACGCTGTGGGCTCTTGCTGAATGAAGCTAGGACAGCCACTGATGTTTCTTCATTAGTGACAGTTTTCTTGCGTCCACATTTTGGCAAATCCAACACTGAACCAGTTTCACGAAACCTAGCAAGCAGTTTGCTAACTGTAGCATGGGAGATGGGTGGGCTCGTAGGATGTCTTGCATTGAAATCTGCTGCAATGACCCGGTTACTGCGTTCACCAGATATCAACAAAATTTCGATCGGCTCCTCACGTGTTAACCTCTTCGACATGTCAATGGCTGTGAACAAAGAGAAACTTGTAAATAACTCATGAAAGAATAAAGTTACGTTGAAACCAAGCACACCCATTGTTTTTCTTGTGACATTACCAATAAGTTTGATGTGTCACATGGCCCTCTTCCTATTGAAAAAACAAAAGTTGTATCCAAGATGGCCGACTTCTAAATGGCCACCATGGTCACCACCCATCTTGAGGAGTTTGCCTCCTCACATATACTAATGTGCCACAAACAGGACTTTATTATAACCAACCACTCCCATGTTATTACGGTGTATCCATATAAATGGCCCTCCCTGTATATTACTTATGCCCATTTAGGTTCATATAAAACGCCACTATTGGACTTTCAGTCAGCATGCGATCCGAACATAAAGAAGGAAACTAGCTTAACGCTGAAAGCTATCACCACGCTGTTCCAGCAGCACCGAGATGAGTTGGCGTCTGAATTTAAATCCTCATTTAACGACCTCGACTCAAAACTGGACCAAGTACGACAAGCCCTAGAGGAACAGGTCGAGAGAGTTTCGTCCCTGTAGCTTGCAACTGAAGACCTGAGCCAACTTTTCCTGTAATTCCATTTTTTTTTTATTTTTTTTTTTATGAATAAGGAGGTAACCTCATTAACCTGTTCGCTAATAACGTAATACCTGTTGCATGGAGACAGGGAGCTTTGTTATCTATCCGATGCCTTTACATTGGAACCCCAACTTACAAAATTAATTCGTTCCAGAGGGTCTTTTGTAAGTCAAAATTTTCGTAAATGGAAGCACCTTTTTCCATCGCCTTTTGAGTGAGGCGATGCTGGCTGAAGACGAAGTTCTTGGTGGAGGAGGAGGTGGTAGAGGTGGTGGAGGCTGAAGAAAGCATACGCATGCATACATACGTACATGTACATGTAAATAACGTTATGGAATTTAATTCTAAACATTAAAACTAAACTTACATTTACGTTAATTAATGTACGTACGTACACTGTGCAATGGTATTTTTTTAAACTTCCATCCATCCATCCATCCATCTTCATCCGCTTTATCCGAGGCCGGGTCACGGGGGCAGCAGCCTAAGCAAAGAGCCCCAGACCTCCCTCTCCCAGCCACCTCCTCCAGCTTATCCGGGGGAATACCAAGGCGTTCCCAGGCCAGCTGAGAGATATAATCTCTCCAGTGTGTCCTGGGTCTGCCCCGGGGCCTCCTCCCGGTGGGACATGCCTGGAACACCTCACCCAGGAGGCGCCCAGGGGCATCCTTGTCAGAAGCCCCAAACCACCTCAACTGGCTCCTTTCGATGTGAAGCAGCAGCGGCTCTACTCTGAGCCCCTCCCAGATGGCCGAACTTCTCACCCTATCTCTAAGGGAGAGGCCAGCCACCCTTCGGAGGAACCTCATTTCTGCAGCTTGTATCCGCGATCTCGTTCTTTCGGTCACTACCCACCAGCTCGTGGCCATAGGTGAGGGTAGGGACGTAGATCGACCGGTAAATTGAGAGCTTCGCTTTTACACTCAGCTCCCTCTTCACCACGACGGACTGGTGCAGCATCCACATTACTGCAGCTGCAGCCCCAATCCGTCTGTCGATCTCCGGCTCCCTTCTCCCATCACTCGTGAACAAGACACCAAGATACTTGAACTCCTCCACTTGGTTTAGGAACTCATCCCCGACCCGGAGTGGGCACTCCACTCTTTTCCAGCTGAGAACCATGGCCTCAGATTTGGAGGTGCTGATCCTCATTCCTGCTGCTTCACACTCGGCTGCGAACCGCTCCAGTGCGAGCTGGAGGCCCCCACCCGATGAAATCAACAGAACCACATCATCCGCAAAAAGCAGAGACGAGATTCTGAGGCCACCAAAGCGAAAGCCCTCCGCCACTTGGCTGCGCCTAGAAATCCTGTCCATAAAAATTATGAACAGAACCGGTGACAAAGGGCAGCCCTGGCGGAGCCCATCACCCACTGGGAACAAGTCCAACTTATTGCCGGCAATGCGAACCAAGCTCTTGCAACGGTTGTATAGGGATCGAATGGCCTGTAGCAATGGGCCAGACAGCCCATACTCCCGCAACACCTCCCACAGGACACCCCGAGGGACACGGTTGAATGCCTTCTCCAAGTCCACAAAACACATGTAGACTGGTTGGGCAAACTCCCATGCACCCTCGAGAAAATAAAGAGCTGGTCCAGTGTTCCGCGACCAGGACGAAAACCACATTATTTCTCCTGTATCCGAGGTTCGACTAACGGACGAACTCTCCTTTCCAGCACCCTGGCATAGACTTTCCCAGGGAGGCTGAGGAGTGTGATCCCCCTGTAGTTGGAACACACCCTCCGGTCCCCCTTCTTAAAGATGGGGACCACCACCCCAGTCTGCCAGTCCACGGGTACTGCCCCTGATCTCCATGCAACATTGCAGAGGCGTGTCAACCAGGACAGCCCTACAACGTCCAGAGCCTTCAGGAACTCGGGGCGGACCTCATCAACACCAGGGGCTCTGCCACCAAGGAGTTGTTTAACTGCCTCAGTGACCTCGCCCCCGGAAATTGGCGGGTCATTCCCCTCATCCCCAGACTCTGCTTCCTCCTCGGAAGATGTGTCAGTGGGATTAAGGAGGTCCTCGAAGTATTCCTTCCACCGCCTGACAATTCTCTCAGTCGACGTCAGCAGCGCTCCGCCAGCATTATAAACAGTGCAGGTAGAGCACCGCTTTCCCCTCCTGAGACGCCTGACGGTTTGTCAGAATCTCTTCGAGGCAGAACAAAAGTCTTTTTCCATGGCCTCTCCGAACTCCTCCCACACCCGAGTTTTTGCTTCAGCCACTGCCCGAGCCGCATTCCGCTTGGCCTGTCGATACCTGTTGGCTGCCTCCGGAGTCCCACAGGCTAACCAAGCCATATAGGACTCCTTCTTCAGCCTGGTGGCTCCCTTCACCTCTGGTGTCCACCATTTGGTTCGGGGATTACCACCACGGCAGGCACCAACACCTTGCAGCGCAGCTCAATGCAGCAGTTTCGGCAATGGAGACGCTGAACATGGTCCATTCGGACTCAATGTCCCCAGTCTCCCTCGGAATGCTGTTGAAGCTCTGCCGGAGGTGTGCGTTGAAGATCTCGCGGACTGGGGCCTCTGCTAGACGTTCCCAGCACACCCTCACTACGCGTTTAGGTGCACCGGGTCCGTCCAGCGTCCTCCTCCGCCACCTGATCCAACTCACCACCAGGTGGTGATCAGTTGACAGCTCAGCCCTTCTCTTTACCCGAGTGTCCAGAACATATGGTCGCAGGTCTGGTGATACGATTACAAAATCGATCATCGACCTACGGCCTAGAGCGCCCTGGTGCCACGTGCACTTATGGACACTCTTATGTTCGAACAAGGTGTTCGTTATGGCCAAACTGTGATTAGCACAGAAGTCCAATAAGAAAGCACCCCTCGGGTTCAGATCAGGAAGGCCGTTCCTCCCAGTCACGCCCCTCCAGGTCTCGCTGTCGTTACCCACGTGAGCATTGAAGTCTCCCAGCAGGACAACAGAGTCTCCAGGTGGAGCACGTTCCAGCAACCCCCCCAGGAACTCTAAGAAGGCTGGGTACTCTGAACTGCCACTCGGTGCATAAGCGCAGATGACAGTCAGGACCCGTTCCCCGACCCCAGGGCGCAGGGAACAAACCCTCTCGTCCACCGGGAAAAACCCCAACGTACCGGCAGCAAGCCAAGGGTATATTAGAATACCCACCCCAGCCCGCCGCCTCTCACCAGGGCAACTCCAGGCTGAGACAGAGTCCAGCCCCTCTCCAGGAGACTGGTTCCAGAGCCCAAGCCATGCGTAGAGGTGAGCCCGACTATATCTAGCCTGTACCTCTCAACCTCCCGCACTAACTCAAGCTCCTTCTCCACCAGAGAGGTGACATTTCATGTCCCTATTGCCAGTCTTGGCAGCCGGGGGTCAGTCCGCCAGGGCCTCCGCTCCTGGCCGCCACCCAGCACACAATAGCATAGCATAGCATAGCATCTTTATTTATAACGCACTTTACATCCAACAATGTTGACCAAAGTGCTACAAATATAAAACAGAGAGGAAACAGTTTAAATTACATATAAAATATCTTAAAATTAAAAATGATATAATTAATAAGAAACATATTAAGAGACATCAACAAGTCCTGCTGTGCTAAAAGCCAAGGTAAATAAATATGTTTTAAGACGTGATTTAAAAACAGATAAGGAAGGTGCCTGTCTAACATGTAAAGGCAACTCATTCCACAATTTTGGTGCTGCCACAGCAAACGCCCGATCCCCTCTGAGCTTACGATTAGTCCTGGGCACGCTCAGGGGGAGCGTGAAGGTATGTATGGATGAAGAAGCTCAGACAGGTACACAGGGGCAACATTGGACAAACATTTAAAAACAAATAAAAGCAGCTTAAAATGGATCCTAAAATGCACGGGCAGCCAATGAAGTGAATATAAAACTGGGGTGATATGCTCGTATCTACGAGTGCCAGTTAAAAGGCGTGCAGCAGCATTCTGGACTAACTGCAGTCGAAAAACAGAAGATCGACTCACCCCAAAATAAAGAGAATTACAGTAATCCAGCCGAACGGTGCACCCGACCCCTATGGCGCCTCCTGCGGGTGGTGGGCCTGCAGGAGGATTTTTTTTTTTAAACTTGTATAATTTTTTTATTTTCTATTTTATAATTTTTTTAAATTTTATATTTTTTTTGTGCATTTTTATGTTTTTTAACTAATCACTACTGCTACTTTCATCACTTTTCGCCTTCTTAGGCGCACTTTCACCTGAAGGTTGTGAAAGGTTTGTGAAAAAATCTATCTAAAGACGTCTGTCTATGTTTCAAAATGGATCTGAAGTGGGAGAGGCAGAAGTCACTAAAATGCTCTATAGCACAAGCGGTAAAGTTCTTTTCAGGGTGATTTTTATCGACAAAATCGGCCACCCTCTGAAAATCGCGGAGAATTTCCTTGATATGGCCAATGGTATGACAGCCTCCTCCTCCTCCTCCTCGCTGAATTGTTGCTGTACTGATGAGTGCTGCATCGCCTCCAACACTTGCAGCTCTGCCGTTGACAGCTCCTCTTGATATTCATGCACAAGGTCATTTATATCCTCCTCGTCGACCTGCAGTCCCAGGGCGGTGCCAAGATTTATGATCTCCCTCAACCTCGACTTCAGGTTGAGGTTCCCCCTCCTCCTCCTCCTCCTCCTCCCCCCCTTCCTCAAAGCCTTCAAAATCTCTAGGGGCAACAGCATCAGGCCACAGCTTCCTCCAAGCAGAATTTAGCGTTTTGACGACTCACCTCCCACCATGCCAAAGAAATCAACTTGAGGCATGCAACGATGTCGAAATGATTTTTCCAAAACTCCCTGAGGGTGAGCTGCGTACTCTCTGTTATGTTGGAACACTGTTTAAACATGTGTTTCATGTACAGTTTAATAAAATTAGAGATCACTTGCTGGTCCATGGGCTGGAGGAGAGGGGTCTTGTTGGGAGGGAGGAAGAGAACCTTAATGAACGAGAACTCCTCCAGGATGTCATCCTCGAGGCCAGAGGGGTGGGCGGGGGGCCTTATCGATGATCAGCAGGCACTTCATGGGGAGATCGTTCTCCTCGAGGAACTTCTTGACAGCAGAGCCAAAGACCAAGTTGACCCATTTGACAAAGAACCGTTGGGTCACCCAGGCCGTGGGAATGGACCTCCACATAACCTCGAGCCTCTCCTTTAAAATTTTGTGTTGCTTAAAGGCGCGCAGATTTTATGAGTGGTAGACTAGGAGTGGCTTAACCTTATAGTCCCCACTGGCATTAGCACACAGGGCAAGGGTTTGCGGCCTGGCATCTCTTTTTCCTCCGTGGCACTTTTTTCCAGAAGAGGCCGGTCTCGTCACAGTTGAATACCTGCTGGGGGATGTAGCCTTCTTGATTTATGAGTTCCTCGAATTTTTTAACAAATTCTTTGGCCACCTTTTGATCAGAACTCGCCGCCTCGCCGTGACGCACAATGGAGTAGATGCCAGTCCTCTTCTTGAACCACCCATGCGATGCCTTGAACTCTGGGGGGGTTGGGGGTGCCTCCTGCGATGACGTCGATTCACCCCTGTGTGAAACACCCTGCTATCTTTCCTAAGGAAAGCAATTTGTCAGCGCTGCTCATCAAGCATCATCATGAAAGGCTGCAGTACCAAGGACGGGCTATGAGCTGCGAGCCAACAGTGTTTGGCTTCTTGGAAGCAGTAAGGCAGTCTCTTCTCATGAAAGACTGAAGAACAAAGGATGACAAACCTCCCACAGTAACGCAGAGCGTTTACTCCACCATTCAAATACTGTGGGATGGATTGTATGAGCTTATCTACGTCAAAGATGGAAGAAAGGAGCTTAAATGTTATGGACTTTTACTCACATGCACGTGCTCAAGAGCCATACATATTGATATGCTTGAAGAATTAACAACTGATGCAGTCATCAATACTCTGAGCTCATTTGTCATTTTGCGTTGAAGTGTCAAAAAAATTCAGTGTAGTCAAGGCAGCAACTTCATTGGTGCAAGTTTGCTAAAGCCATGAACGAGATGGATGGAGGGAACCTCAAGAAATTTAGATATGAGTTTGTTATAAAGACAACATCTGCAAGTTATCAAGGTGGCTTTTGGGAACGCCAAATATACACTGTGAGTAATGTTCTGGTATTTGTTCTCAACCGATCAGCTGAAAAGCTTGATAAAAGTAAGAACATTAATCTATGAGGTTATGGCAATTGTGAATAGTAGGCCGTTAACAACAGAGCATTTGCACAGTTCACCTGTCCAGAACCCTTGACACCTAACCACAATGAAATCAAGCATCATTGCTCCACCTCCTGGAAAATTCATTAAAGAAGATCTGTACCTGCAAAAACGATGGTGCACACCCACACGCAGTGTCACAGGCTGGGTCTCCGACCCAGCACTCTGAGTTTTCTTTGCATTTTTTGATATGTTATTAGTTTGTGTTATTTCCTATTTTTCCTTTAGTTTAGGCAGTTATTGGATATTGTTCCTGGGTTTTCTATGTTTTGGGGTTTGGTATTTATTCATCACGTGTTGGGTCTGTTGAGTTGTGTTGTCATGTTTAGTTGTTAGTATTTCCTGTTTTATTTTGACAATGTCATGTGTTCTTTGTTCATTGTATTTAGCTTTCTTCTCCTGGTCCTGTCATTAGGTTTATATCTGTCAGCTGTTCCCCCATGTGTCCCCACTTCCCCTGATCACCTCATGTTTGTATTTAAGCCTTTTGTTTTCTTCATGCCATTGTCGGTTCGTCTGTTTATCTCACCAGGGTCACAGTTTTAGTCATGGTCTTAGCCTGTTTACCTCACCTCAGTCATAGTTCTAGTTTTCGTTTGTTATGTATTATTAGTCTTAGTCATGGTCTTTGTTTATTATTTTTCCACCACAGTCATAGTTTAGGTTTTGGTCTCAGTACCATTTAGTATTTTGTTTCTTAGTGTTTTGCCTGTTTGTTTTTGGTCTCTTGGTTCATTTCCCTGCCGTCATCGCATTAAAGGTTCACCTTTCTGTTAATCATTACAATTCCTCGTCATCATCTGCTTTTGGGTCCTGTTTCCACACACATCGGCGCACCCCGTCGTGACACGCAGATACTTGACAAACTGACTAAATAAAAAGAGAGCTGCTTTATTACAACTTTTGCCAAGTTACAATAAAGCAAAATAACAAACTCTATGAACAAATGGGAATAACCCAAAAAAGCCAAGAGAACACAAAGACAAACAGGAAAATGAACAGGATGCTGAGACAAAGACTGAGGGAAAGATGGCACAAATTATATAAAAAACAGTAATCAGGAAGTTGGATAGAGGAGGGCAGGAAGATGCAGCTGAAGACAATGACAATGGGACATGAGAGAAAGGAAAATTAATTGCAAAAGACAGGAAAGAAAAATAAACCAATGTAAATCATTGGTATGAATATGAATAAATAACAACTATACTGAAAAGGAGACAAAGAGGACATAAGGGAGCTTACTAGAAGTGAAGAAAGAAGGATGAGATGGAATAAACAGTGATACAAAATAAAATTACTTAAACTCTATGAAAACAACTTGTAACTAGTAACAAATTATAATAAGAATAGGGACAATATCACAGAATAAATGAAAATCAAGCCTAAGTGATAAACAAAAAGAACACTTAATGATAAACATAAGGACCACCGTATAGGACCACCTAGGGGTCATGTTAGGATTGGCCAAATTTCATTTTTATTTACCATATTGTATGATTGTATGACTGTATGATTATTCATTCACCCTATTACATCCTAAGCCGTTCTTGTCTTATGAAATCTAAAACTAGCCATAAATTTAAACATACCAAAGTAAAGCAACCTGTCTCCTTTCAGCTCAGACAAAGCTGTGATACAGCTCCTCACCTGTCAATTACGATGTACATCCAGCCTTTAAATTATTGCCTTATTGTGGCAGTTGGCTATGGTCACAGAAAGCTGTACCTATTTCAATATCATTGGGAACTGTAGCACTCTAATACAGGAATGTTCATCTCCCATTAACAATGGTTGGAGCTGGTAAACTGTGGGGACAGCAGCTTTTTTCTGATGGTTTGTACATTTACATTATGGATAATCCTCTGGTCCTGATAAACCTGATGGGAGAGCAGCGTAGGTTTCAGTGGTCTGAGATCAGTTGCGATCTGCACTTCATATGGCAGTACAGTTAGCTTTAGCACAGATGAATCTCTTCTCTTCCTAACCACCTTGGTCAACATGTGGGATCCAGAGAAGACAGAGAGGGTATATCAGCACTAACTATCTAATAACACAGGGAAGTTGACCATGTGCAAGTTCAGCAGCACTTTCACATTAGTCTCTATATGAATGTAATTAGTTAGCTTCTTAAATGTTTCATTACTTACATAACTATGTATAAACTACTGACTATCTGTTAATTCCTGAGCAGTGAACTAATATTTTGCATAATTCTGAACCGTTTTGTGTCATCAATAATGGTAGTTTAATTTTCTACTGGTGGCACCAATTGACTTTATACCTAAAAATGTATTGACTGAAAATATCACAGTGTGGAGGTATGTAAAAACGACAGGAGAGGTCTCAGTGTCTCACTCCAACTTTATTACTGAGCCAGCACAACTTCACATACAGAAAAGCGCCAAAATCTCCACCCCAGCACTTCCCTGCAACTTGGGTGTGAGTGGAGCTCCCTGGTGGTCCGCCACACGTGTTTATACTCACATGAACATCCAATTGTTGGCATGAGAAAGCAAAACTGAAAAATCATGTCTCAGAAATTTGGTCTGTTAAAAATTTGCATGCAATTTATTTAAAAAACTGCATTAAAATATTTTAAAGGAAAATTGTAAATATAATGTAGTAATTCTGCATAACAGCTGTTTGTGATGTTTTTTTAAAGCAAGTATCTCGATGAGTGTTGATATTTATAATATAAACATTACAATATAATATAAACACTCTTATAATATCATTATAATGTAGTTTATATTCATTCAATACACATGATTTAACATGAAATTGTTTGTGCAATAAGGATTTTCTGGAGAATTTTAAGTGTTGACATCAAAACAGCAGTCCCAAACCTTTTTTGCGCCACGGACCAGTTTATGTCAGACAATATTTTCATGGACCATCCTTTGAGATGTTGAGGATAAATACAACAAAATAAAACCTGGACCGGTACTAAAAAAAGAAGATTTTTTCATAACGCATGGGAAAAGACCCAGGGAAAGCAAGTTAACTAAAAAAAAAAAAAACGGAAAAAAAATGACACTAAAAGCCAATAAAAACCCTGAAAACGATGAATTTCACACCCGAGCCTCAACTCTTGCGGCCCAGTACCAAACAACTCATGAACCGGTGCCAGTCCATGGCCCAGGGGTTGGGGACCGCTGATTTAAAATGTAAAGATCTATTAATATAAAAGACTTATGTAAATGTACACATAAAATGTGCACATAAAAAAAAATCTAAATTATCAGTAGGTTGTAGCAATTTAAAAACTCAGCTACAATTGTATTTTGACTTTTGTTTCTCTCATTTGTCTCAAATATTGATTAAATGTGCAAGGTTTTCAAATTTGTAAAACAGTAAAAACAGTACACATAGTAAACACATAGAGATACGCAGAGATTTTACATGGGTAAAAATTAAAAGCTGCTAATGACATTTTAATACGCTATGGTATTTCTTTTATTTAACATGAAATATCCCCCAAATCCCCAAGATCTCATGCCAATTCAAGGCAACAAAAAATAATATTTTATTTTTAATTTCTATGATTTTTTTTTTTTACAAATTAGGTCACTTTTTCCAGCTAGTAGGATATTGCTAATGTTTCAAATTTGTTTTAGAAATCTATTGTTTCCTTTTCCTTTCTATAATTCTGCTTCATGTGGGCAACTAGTGATCAATATTACAAGTCCTGTATGTTCTCTCAACAATCTGTGGTCTCTGTGTTTTGTTTTCAGACATCATACTGGCCGGATCTGGATCGACTCGATGCTCTGGCAGAGTTGAAGTTTATCACAATAATACCTGGGGAACAGTCTGTGATGATGGCTGGGACCTAAAAGATGCTCAGGTGGTTTGCAGACAGTTAAACTGTGGAGCGGCACTAGAAGCTCCTCGGATGGCTTACTTTGGTGCAGGAAGTGGACAGATATGGCTTGATAATGTGACCTGTTCAGAAATGAAAGTTCTCTAGCTCAGTGTTCAAACAGTGGATTTGGAGTACATAGATGTAACCATTCTGAGGATGCTGGTGTCATCTGTTCAGGTGAGATATATTTTTAGTCATTGTAAAAACTACTCGTACAGTCTTCAAATGCGGAGGGTTAACTAGTTAAACAGGTACAAACAGAAGGTAAATAGTTTAATCTTAGTTTGAGTACCTGTCCAACCTGAACTGCCTGCTTGTACCGTCTCATCAGTAGAAAGGTCTTCTGCCACCTTTCCATGTGATGGGTAAGTGTTTCATTCTGCCTTGGGAAGACCGGTCTTCCCAAGGTGTTTCAAGCACCACGAGGACTTGCTGTGTTCACTGTAGTTCACATTTTTCTCTAAGCTTGGTTTAATTGTTGGATGTTAAAAAGTTTGTACTTTCTTTCTTTTGTGTGGCCTTAAATAATGTTTGGCTATGTTTTACATGAAAATACTGCACATTGTAATGTAGTTATGCTGTATTACAGCAGCATTAAGACATTTTAAAACACACCAACCTAATATCTTAATAAGTGCACATGTTTCACGGTTTATAGTAATCAAACATACAGGATTTCACCTGAAATGACATTTGATCATTCATGATACATTCAATAAGACCTGTCTGGAGATTTTTGAAAAGGTAAATCAATTAGTTTCATATGTGAGAATGACATTTTAACAGCAATTAGTATGTAAATCTACACAAAAAATGTCTATTTACACTTTATGTGATCAAAAATCAACAGTAGACTGTTAAAATTATAAATCTAGTCACTAGTTTCACTTATGGTTGCTTTATTATTTGACATTAAATATTTATTAAACTTTCAAGGTTCTTCACATGCTATTACAAAATTAAGCCAAAGTGACAATACTCTTCAGTTCAAGCTGATTAATTGTATTGCAGCACTAAATTGATGTCTTTGAGCTAAGTTCAGATTTTTTTTACATGTAAATTTCTTATATTTAATGTAAAACATGCCAAAGATGTCATGCAATTTAAAGCTGCACAAAGTATTTTAGTTTTTGAAAATTCTTTATTTTTTACCAATTGGCTTCCTCCCACCGTCCAAAGACATGCAGCTTGTGGGGATAGGTTGATTGGATAATCCAAAATTGTCACTAGGTGTGAATGAATGTGAGTGCGAATGGTTGTCTGTCCCTGTGTGTTGGCCCTGCGACAGACTGGCGACCTGTCCAGGGTGTACCCCGCCTCTCGCCCTATGACAGCTGGGATAGGCTCCAGCGCCCCCCGCGACCCTGAAAAGGATAAGTGGAAGCGAATGGATGGATTTTTTCCTGTTTTGTTGTTATTATTTTACCTTGAAATTTTCTGATTTCTTTTACATTGTAAGTTTTTAGAATTCTGCTATATGTGGGCAACTAGTGATGAAGATTACAAATCATGTATGTTGTATGCACAACGTAGCTTCTCTGTGTTTTGTTTTCAGCCACCAGATTAGCCGGGTCTGGATCGACTCGATGCTCTGGTAGAGTTGAAATCTATCACAATAACATCTGGGGAACAGTCTGTGGTGATGGCTGGGACTTAAATGATGCTGGGGTGGTTTGCAGAGAGTTAAACTGTGGACCGGCACTAGAAGCTCCTCGGATGGCTTACTTTGGTGCAGGAAGTGGACAGATATGGCTGGATAATGTGACCTGTTCAGGAAATGAAAGTTCACTAACTGAGTGTCAGCACAGTGGATGGGGAACAAACAACTGTGCACACGATCAGGATGCTGGTGTCATCTGTTCAGGTGAGAAATATTTTTGGTCATCAACAAGATGTCAGATACTGTAAACAAAACCTTTTTTTTCTTTTTCTTTTTGATGCAGTGTTTACAACAGGGCTGGACTGGAAAAAAAAATTGGTCCTGGCATTTTTGGTCCAGGCAGCCCATTGTGATCACTCAAAAACAAATAAAACCACACGCACACTTTCTTCTGTCTCTTCTTTACTCTCTTGTTTGGGCTGCTGTCCCTCCTCCTGCACTACTCCACAGCTGGTGCTAACAGCAGCCTCCTGTGACTGTTTGCTGCTGTTGATGGTGCAGCAGCATCATTTCTGACAGCTAACATGTTGATTAATTTGTATCTATTTATGAGTTTCTTTTTTCTTTTCTCCGTTAGCTTTCTGTGCCAAATTTTCGCCACTTCTTCTAAAATTTGTTCTATAAGGTGCATGAGTGCACAGCGAAGGTAGGAGAGGGCCTGGTTGTGTTAAGCACAGAGAAATGGCAGGTTGCCATCCTCCCACTTCACTTTCATTTGTATAACAAATTGTAGGAATCTTCACATAATTTTGAGTTTTCTCATCAAAAATGTTGATAAAGGGGCCGTTGTTTTCTGTTGTGATCTGTTCGTTAACAGAATTAAATGTTGACATCAAGAAGTAAGTGTGTCCTAATTATTTAAGAGCTGTCATTGAAAAACTCAATCTCATCATTGTATACCTTTGTTACTGAACCACAGTGTAAGAGGACTAACATTTCCCTGTAGTTTAAAATAAATAACAGTTTTCATGAAGTGATGAAATGGTCTCACGGTGCCAGTAGATCATTTACATTTTGAAATTTTGAAATGCTACTATTAAAAAAATTATTTTAAACTGAGATGTAGTAATGCTGTATTACAGCAGTATTATGACATTTAAAAAATATTAAACCTATTATCTTAATAAGGGCACCCTTTCAAGTTTTATGTGCATTAATTACTCCGGATTTCATGTAAAATCATATCTGATCAATCAGTTTGTATTTTAAACCATCTAACATTATCAGAATAGTACATTAGGATTTTTGGAGGTTTTTGAAAAGTAAATCCATTATTGTTATATAAAAATAACATTTTAGCTGCAAAGGTCTGCCTAATATACATGTTTGTTTGTTTTTATGTAAATTAATACATAAAAAAGCATGTGATCAAAAATCAACAGTAGTTGTAATTGTCTACCCAGGTACAAGTTCTACAATAGTATTTCAAATTCCTATCAAATATTGCCATTTGTGCACTGAACCTTTTACCTTCTCTATTTTGCTCTCAGGTTTCCCCAATTGTTCTCTCAACAATCTGTGGTCTCTATGTTTTGTTTTCAGACATCAGATTAGTTGGCTCTGGATTGACAACGTGCTCTGGCAGAGTAGAAATCTATCACAATAACATCTGGGGAACAGTCTGTGGTGATAGCTGGGACTTAAATGATGCTCAGGTGGTTTGCAGACAGTTTAACTGTTGGACAGCACTAGAAGCTCCTCAGAACGCTCACTTTGGTGCAGGAACTGGGAAAATATGGCTTGATGAAGTGACCTGTTCAGGAAATGAAAGCTTTCTAACTGAGTGTCAACACAGTGGATTTGGAGTACATGATTGTGACCATTCTAAAGACGCTAGTGTCATCTGTTCAGGTGAGATATATATATTTTTTGGTCATCCACAAGATGTCAAACACTGTAAATGAAGCATTTATTTACAACTACTCTTACAGTCTTCAAATGCAAAAGATGAATCAGTTAAACTGGTACAAAAAGAAGGTTAAGTGTTATCTGTCTGAGAATGAGAGAACTGACAACTGAAATTAAGAAGGAATTTATAATCTTACCAGCTCCGTGGGCAGATGTCATCTCAGAAGGTGTGACACCCAGTGAGAAAATAGCAAGTTCAAAGAAGTTCTTGGTGAAAGTGAATCTGGCTGCTGTCGACTCCTCCGTGGACATGAAAGACCCAGCTGTGATGGAGTCCATCATGAATTCGGTAACTTATGTTAAGAAATCTTAGTAAAGTGTCTATACTTGTTTTTTAATGAAAAAACCTTCCAGATGTTTTTAAGACAGTCTTGGGTAATGAACGATCCCAGAAAAACTGCTTTATTAGCAGTTTTTGTGTCTCTTTCATGTCAAATTTCATTTAAAATGTAACAATAACAGTCTATATTTGTGGTGTAATCATTAAATTCTCTTTTCTGTTGTGCAGATCAAAAATGAGCTGGGAGGTACGACTGGTGACCTAAAAGTGAGCTGGTGGAAACTTCCAGAAAAGAAAGATATCAAAAAACAAGAGATGTGTACTCCATAGTTCACACTGTTTGTTTGAATAGATGGATGAAGGCAGCTTACAGCCTGTAATACTGATGTGATTCATTTAATCTTTACTTTTCACATGATATCTGCATGTTTACTTGTTTTTTGTTGTGGTACATTTAGTTGTTAAACAAACATAATCTCTCTCGTTTGATGACTTATTTCTGTGATGATTTTCCAAAGGACACAAGTTCAGTTGGTGTCTTCAGAGAAATATTACAGTCAAATATGAAATTTAACATCTGCTTTGAATTGAGGTAAAGGAAAGTGATTTTCAATGTAAGGAAGTTATATTTCCATTTGGTTTGCATCATGAAAAACAAAACATATGGAAATATATCTTCCTTGACCTTCCTTGTCCGTAAATAATTTTTCTCTGTCTGTCACAAAGTCAGAATTGAAAGTCAAACCACTTTATTTGAGAATTGACTGAAAAACTATCAAATAAAATGCATCTGTATGTTTTACTAGGACCCATTTCAGTTCAAACCTGTATATTAATTAAAGCTTTGAATATTTTTCTCTTTATTAGTGAAAAAAAAAGCATGTTACATTTGTTACACCCCAGCCCAGGGAAATCAGTGTGCGACACAAGGAAAATAAAAAATAATAAAAAAAAGGAAAATGCCCCCACACTCCCTGCTCTCAAGGAAGACGAACCAAAAACTGCCACAGACTTACAATATCCAGTCAGTTTATTAAGTCCCAAAAGGTAGCGGGCGTCAGGGTGAGCATGGCCAAAACAACAAACAAAACCCCCAAAAGAAAATACAGGTTTCTTACCTGCCTCCCTAACCAAAAGCAGGAGAAAAGGCTCCAAAAGAAAATGGCTTCTCACAACAAAACTATTTACAACACAGCAAAAGCTTCGCATTCCAGAATTCATACTCATACAGATTCATACGCAGCCCTTTGTCTGATACTCACTGTGTCTGTCTTAGCCTTTCTGTGTGTAATCTCAGAGCTTCAGTAGCTCTGTTCATAAAGAATAGCCTAACCAAAAAGTACAATCTCACTCATCACTGTTTTTCACATAGAAAATCCCACCATGGCCACTGGCCACAGGCAGAGAAGTTTTAAGAATAGCACTCACTGTAAAATCTTGGACAAATCAAATATGCGGATCATAATCACGGACACTTTTACACTGGATCAGTTAAGACCAGGGTTGACAGAGACCACCTCCAGTTAGCTACAAGGGTGCTGATGGAAACCCTCTACTGTTGGCCAAAGATAAAGAGAGTGAGGGAAGGTATGTTAAAAAGGAAAGATGGGAATGTGGAGGTGAGCGTAGGGACTTTAAATGTAGGAATTATGACTGCTATAGTGGTGGTCAGCAGGGCACTCTTGCGGAGTGGCACAAATTTCCATGTCATGCCATTTTTTATGTTCATGGAATTTTGGCTGTGCTGAATGAATAGAGTTCATATTTACCAGATAATATATATTTTTTTTTTTAAATAGAATTTTTGTCTCAATTTCAGAAATTAGCTTCAAATGGCTAAGCTACAGAGAAGTCGCCACATTTTATCCTAAAATGACCAAAAGGCCAAAAAAGGCCCAAATAAAAAACCTTAAAAATGACATTTTTGATCCCACATTTAATAGTATTTAATTTTATTTAGGACTACTCACCTTAAAGTTTGAGTTTTTATATTTGGCCACCAGGTGGTGCTACCGTTCAGAGCATGAAGCAAAATGTAACACTTTTTTGCTACAAGAGTGCCATGCTACTAAACTAAGTGTGTTTTGCTATTGATGGGGGATAATGGTGTGAGAGAGAAGAAACAATGAAAATCAGCTTCAACAACTGCTGAAAACAACACAGCAGAGAAACCAAGGCAACAACCAAAATATGAATTAATAACAGTAAATAATAAATAATAAACATTACTGAATAGCACTAGGTACTAATAATACAAGATAGTGAGTGATAGTGATCGTGTTTCTGTGTACCTGTTTGTATACCTGTCCATGTGAGCACGCTTTTATTCATAAGGTTTCTCCATGTAAGCGTCTAGTGTGGGAAGCCAAAGCCCTGCCCCCCAGGACATGAAGCCAACAGACCCAGGGGGCCCAGTTCAGCAGACAGAACTGGACCCTGGGTCTGTTGGCAGACAGAAATGAATGCAGTAGACACACTGACACTCCCCCATACATACTTTATACTCCCAGGTGCCAACATGGTGCCAACAGCCCAGATAACAGCAGGTGTCAGCACGGCCCCTCCTGAAAACCCTGTGTCTACATGGATTTAAAATTAAGAGGTGGGCATCAGCACCAGAGGTGAGGCTGAATAAACATTTCGTCCCCTGGATGCCATTTAGTGTCCCCACCCCCAAGTCCCTATATGTATGTTTCATGAGAGTGTGAGTAATGTGAGTGTCTAAGTTGTGGAATAATACTGAGGCACAGGTGACCAGCAGAAATAAGAGATCACCGAGACACTGAGAATAAATACTTGATTCTTGGCAAAAAATAAATAAAAAGAAAATACTACTACATCGGGGGGGTTTTATAGCAGTTGCAGGGAAGGGGGCATTTTTTTGTCTTACAGGAAAAAAGAGAGACAGGATTTTAAATGGGTTATTTTTATATTTAATTTCACTGAGCTCTATGAAGTACACACTCCGTGGTCTTCCAAGTCATGTCGAAACTTGTATATGAATGCAGCTGCCTTCCCCCGGCTCCCCTCTGTCAAACATGATGGTGATTTCACATGGCCCAGTCTCATTGTGACACCGACTCGTCTTCACTGCATTATACAACTAAGTTCACACGTCTGCGGCATCTTCTTTCATCTCCTTTATTGTAATTTCCAGAGTAAAACATTCACCTTCACCATGAAACACAGCTCTGTATTTCTGTATGACAGCAGTCTGTATGTTTTTGTTAATGGTATTTATATAAACAAGTTATATATGTGAGAATATTGTGTCATAAAACAAAACTGGTACAGCAACAGGTTTTATATGTGAAGGATTATATGGAGACAGAGTAAGACAATATGAAGTCTTCCATTCAGTAGGGTCAGCTTGACACTGAGAAGTAGCAGAATCTTAAGAATTGCATTGCACAGAACAGCACAGAGATTTGCATTGGGAAATTAAATCAGGATGTTGCTGTTGAGAGTAAAAGACAAAGGAAAAAAATATGCAAACTGTTAGAGGACGTAACTCAGCACTGAAGGATGATGGTTGCTAAAGGTAAGGACTCTTTAAGAACAAGGAGATGTGTTTGTTTAACACAACTCGATGCTCAGTTATGATGAGTCCAGTGAGGTGTATACTTGCAAGACAGTTCAGGGGGAGAGTGAAATAAACTGGAATACAAAAGAATTAATTCTAAGCATTATTAGCTTAACTCATTCACTGCCAGCCATTGGCAGTGAATGAGTTAAACCCATTGACTCATTCACTGCCATTGACGGCTATAGACGTCAATGGCAGTGAATGAGTTAACTTAAGGGTTGTTGTTTGTTTTGTTTTTTACTAAAAAGCAGCTGTTAAAAACTTCCAGACAAGCATTCAGCAAAACTCATATTTGATATTTAGTTATACACACACATCAGCCACTTTATAAGGTACTTTATTGCTAGTAGTGGAGCAAAAATAATGAAGTACATGATATATGCTTACAAATACACCTCTGAGGAATATCTCGATTTGTCACTATATGCAGGGATTAAAGACTGTGTGGAAAATGTAGAGGCTTTTGACTGTTGCCAAGTTACTAAAAGCAAAATAACAAACTGTATGAACAGATGGAAATTACCCAAAAGAGCCTGAAGAACGCAAAGAGGACGAGACAGGAAAATAAACAGGATACTAAGGCAAGGACTGAGGGAAAGACGTCATTATTCATACAAAAAACAGTAATCATGGAGACAACAACAATGGGATAGAAGGAGAAGTAAAATTAAATGCAAAAGACAGGAAACAAATGTCTACCCATGTAAATCGGGGAATGAATAACAACCGCACTGAAAAAGAGACAGACAGGACATAAGTGAACTTAGCAGAGGGGAAGACAGAAGGATGAGATGGGGGGAGCTCTGTTAATGCTAATTAAACTCTATAAACACAACTGGTAACTAGTAACAAAGTATAATAAGAACTGATACTACAGAATACATCACAATCAAATCTATATATTAAACAAAAGGAGAGGCTAAGGATAAACAAGAATTCAAACTGAACAGCAACAAGCAAACTTTATTGTCACATATGTAACCCGTTCATGTGTTACGCCCGTCAATGCGTTGTGTTCTGGCGTGAAAGTAAGAGGCAGGAGACAGTACTGGGTCTTTGGCTCTTTACTGCACATCTGCAACACAGAAATATGTGTCTGTTCTGTGTGTGTCACGCGACTGCCAGTACACCTCTCCTCCGGCCATGCTGAAAGGAGCTGTGCCTGCAGCTTCATTAACACTACAATAATATAATAAATCAAATACAACAAATTGTTTTAAAACATTAACTTAAGCTCTCAAAAACAAAAAGCACAAAATAAATAATATGTCACTAAAAAACATCAAAAACAACTTATAAGAACAATAAACAAAATAATTCAAAAACAAATAAACAGTCAGATAAATACAATTCAATAACCAGGACCCAATATTCTGGTACTTATAGTTCAAACATTACACTTCAGTACAATTATATTAATAACCGCCATCTAACAGGCAATACAACACTGTACTTATAAAAATAATGAATGAAAGACTGCATCTCCAAAACATGAGAACATCTCCATACCTGCAACACAGAAATATGTGTCTGTTCTGTGTGTCACGCGACTGCCAGTACACCTCTCCTGACGAAGGAAAAAAAGAGTGCACGCTGTTAAAAAAAGACTGCCGCGAGTACACTCACAAGCCTCTAGCGATCAGGCTAACTTAGCATGCTAGCATTTCAGCTGCGTTCTCGGCTAAAACTCATTATAAGCGTATATTAGTGAACTCCGCCCTCCACAAAACTTATCCCGAATGAGTCTCTTAATGACAAACAAAAACGCGGCGGTTCGGCTGTATTCACATGGCAGCTTGGGATCTGAACAAACTTCAATTAGCTGAGAGCAACGTGGCAGTGACTTACCTCCGGCCATGCTGAAAGGAGCTGTGACCGGGGCACACATGCACGCGCCTACGTCACCACGCAGCGCGCACACACACACACGAACGCACACAGACTCAGATCACACAGGTAGGAGATTGAGATGCAAAATGACATATTTAATCCAAAAAAAATGTGTTTTGGGTGAAATTCAAAAGTATTTAACACATATGTCACACATACACAGTCATACAGTGTACAACATGTAGTGAAATGCTTGTGTCCAAGCTGCACACGTAGCCGCACCGTTCCAGAGTTGGGCTTTTAGCATGGGGGGGGTCAAGCCAGGACCCTTATTGGATACCGGGCGGGAATCGAACTTGCGACAAAGGTGTGTAGTCTTTTCATTACACTATCCAGTTCCGACCACCCACCAGTCATGACAGGGTTGGCCTAATTTCCAAATGAGCAAGTAAATTTTAATTATTTTACTTACCACATGATATGACTGTGTGATTAACCATGAACCCTTATACATTAACCTTGTAATAGGTGGAAATTGAATGTGTTTTAAAATGTGATTTTGTCACGGTTCTGGGTCGGTTCGACCCAGTAGTTTGAGTTCTGATGTTTTGGTTTATTTTTGTATGATTGTTGTGTTTTCGGGTGCTATTATTATTATTGTTATTAGAATTCTTTGTGTCTGTTTGTTCTTGTTTAAGGATTTGTTCTTCGGTCGTGTCTGCTTAGTATAGGTCTAGTTCCATGTGTCATTTTTTTAAGTCGTGTCTTCTGTCTTTGTAGTTGCTGGTCCGTCTGTGTATCTACCATGTTCCTTTCGTGTGTTCTCCCTGCTGTCACCGTCATATACCATCTTCCGTCTTCCTTCATGTTCAGGTTCGTGTTCTTGTTCAGGTTCAGTAGTTTAGTTGTCCCAGTATAGTTTAGTTCTCCGTTTGCCGTTTGCCCATTCTTATTTTTGTGTTCAATAAACCACCTTCACACCTTCACTACTGCCTGCGATTGGATCCTCCTTTATTATTTCCACACGGCTCATCTCACTTTTCTGTTAGCGTATTTACATATTTACATAGCTGCAGGGAGACAAATTGCAAACAAGAAAAAAATATAAAGACGGTGTATGTTTTTGTGTTCTGCCAACACTTCCCCTACATTTTTCACTTATATTTGAATATCCTATAGATACTGACAGTTAACCATATTACACAATGTTCAACTTTTTTAATTCAGCTGATGTTTGCTGTTAATATTTTATGCACATTAGTCCAATAATAGTTTTACGCGTGCTGAGGTGTTTTTCGTAGTGTTTTATTGTTTCTTTTCTAAAGGGGATGGTTTGAAAATGCTTCCACCACTAGTTATTTTCAGCTCTGTGTTTGCGCGTGTACTGGGAAAATTCACCGCATGCCACTGTGTCAATTTCCAATATCCACTGTCAATGTCCACGCACAGCCAATCACATAGTTTTCCTTTTTGAGTCATTTAGTTAATCAGTAATCAATAACAGTAATTTAATTTTCTACTGATGCTTTTTACCTGATGGAGAGCTTTTATTTAAAAAGTCAGTGTCCTCAAGACTGATACGTTCTTTGATTTGGTATATTGTTTGTGATGGGAAGGCCACACATCAGCCTGTGGGTGTCACAAACAAGGATGCAGTGGACTCAAGAGCAGACTCAATTGCTCGTACTATGTACAATTTATTGAAAGGAAAAGGAACTTAAACAAGACTGGGTCTAACAGAAATCATTCGCAGGAACTGAGGGAGGCCCGAGGGCGGAGAAACGGACGTAGAACACAGGGAGAACACGGGCGGGAACTTCTGCAAACACAGGAGAGGGGTTTTACTGAATGGGAACCAATTAAAGGGCAGAGGTGAGTGGTACTAGAGGAGAGTCTTGTGCTTACTTGAAAACACCGGCTATTAGGCGGGGAAGGGGTTGCCGTGGGAGCGTTCCAGGGATGGTGGAGAGTGTGGGGAGGCTGGTCCAGGTTCCAAGGTGTCCAGGGAAGTTGAAGTATGGGCTGGAGGGCAGGCTGAGAAGAAGATGTGGTCCTAGGGTTCTGGGCAGACTGTACAACGGGACGGAAACAGAACCAGCGCTGCTGGTGAGTACGACGGGTGATGAATCTGGAGAATACAGGAGACGGAGAACACATTAACCCACGATCCAGGCACACAGAGTCCGAGCACAGAGGAGGCCAAGTTTACCACGGGTGGTAGCAGGACGAACTGGCGAGGAGTGGCAGGCAGTGCTGGCTTAAAAACCCTCTAGATGGAGCCCCGGAAATTGGAAGCAGGTGATGAGCAGGCCAACTCCACCCCAGGGGACGGACAACAGGAACCTGGACCACACCCGACCCGACACTCCCACAGCATATGACAGTGGGTGGAGCTTGGCATGTGGTTATTTGAATTTAATAAGTCAAATTAAATCAGGTGTGGTTAGAAATGGCTCTCCAGCTGTTTGTCTCCTGTTTCTCTGTGGTAACTATTCTTTTATGCAAAGGTGAGAAAGAAGTTTTATTTTTATTTAATATTTTCTCATTGTGTAGTTTATTACAAGTTCAACTGCACCTCTTTAAAGACTATTGCAGATAAAAATGTGTTCTTTAGATACAAACAAACTTGTGAACCTGCTTGTAGGCTGACACAACATGGGAATGTGAGTCAAAATGGATCAAAGAAGGAACTCTCATTTAAATCCACCTGACCAGGTCAAAGAATTAAATACATTATTATTACAATGCATTAATTTTCTTTTACGTAGTCTAAGTTAAAGTCAAATTTATTTATATAGCACATTTAAAACAACTATTGACCAAGGTGCAGTACATTTAAGATAACAAAAAGAGGAAGGAAGACATGATTTAAAAAAAAACATTGAAATTTGAAAAATTAAGAAAAATAAGCATTAAATGAGAAGATTTGAGTAGGAAATAAGACAAATAAAAGCGGTACAAGCTCATTGTGATTTAAAGGCCAAGGAAAAAAAGTAATACATATTACTTTAAAAAGACAAAATAAAACAAGTAATAGTGTTTTTATACTGACAAATAGAAAGTCAGTAGAAAGCAACTACCTTGTGACTGGCAGCGCTGAATTCAATAACACTTTATTAATCAATAGTAACAATAACGAGGACGTTTTAGTTTACCTTTAACAATATCTACTAAACTGGTTAATAACAGGTTTGTTGGCCAGTGAAATTATCTGGATCATAACTGTAAAGTTGTCCCTGGTGTTTATAAAACTTTCTCAATGGTTACTAATGTTCACTGCAGCTATAATATTGTTATAATGTTGAAACTGGTCATTATAGTACTACATGTTTTAAACTTAGTGTACACAGTCAGGTGGTGTAAATCATAAAACTCCTTTTTCACTAAATGTTTAGATTTGTTTCCCCTTGCTGTTTGGTTAGTAAGAAACCAAAATGTGTTGACAAATTCCACATCACTATAATCTGAACCTTTCACCAAAATGTTCACATCAGCAATTCTGAAAGTGCCGAGACATAAATGATTAGAGAACAGATCCAAGTTGAACTTTCACATATTTCCGTTCTCTTTGAAACACGCTTCCTAATGCAAACCAGTCCCTGGTTTAACATATTTATTTTATGTTCCACTTTGCAGATGGTCATTCACAGCTGTTTGGTAAGTATCCAAGAACAATTTAACAACTTCAAGTTTCAAGTTTGATTTCAACCCTGTTTGTTTCCTCTGAGCTACACAATAAATAGATTCAGTTTGACTCAATTCTATTTTATTCATATAGTGCTAAATCCCAACAACAGTTGGCTCGAGACACTTTTATATATAAGCTATAAAAAAGCTATTATAAAGGTAATAGATAGCACTGTCCTCATTTGTGCCACGCATTGCTTATTTAAATTTCTGTACTACTTGGAAAAGAAGAAAACTTTTCTCTCCTCCTTTTGTGTTTCTCTCACACACACACACACACGTTTTCTTAGTTCTCTCCAGGTTTGCATTTAAGCATGCAATTAAAGTACACATGAAAAACTTATAAGCTAATTTACATCATGGACCCTTGTAACACTGTCTGCATAAATGGATTTAAGAAATAAGTCCTTAAACTTGAAGTTTTTAGAACATGTTCGGCACCATCTTCTGTCAGTGCAGAATGTAACGTCACCATATTCGTTGGTCAGCTGTGGTCAATAGGTCTACATTTGTTTATGATAGCTAATAGCAGAACCAATAACTCCAAAATAAGAGAGTGAAAGTAGACACTACATCCTTGTTTTTTGACAGAAAAACTGTTATGTCTTAAATCCAGGTTCACAGACAGAATTGCATCCATGTCAGTTTTTGAGGGCAGGGCTCAATGGCGTGAATTAGCCTTTATACATGTAGTGTTTTAAGTCCACTTTGAATCATCTGTCATAATTCAGATTTAGAAGTTTTCGGTTTTGTGATTCAGAATTAAACTCTTTTTCTGTCTGACTTAGTTTTTAGGGCTATTTTTAAAATGTTGCTTTTAAATAAAAAATATCAATAAAATTACTTTTAATTTTATGATAAAACAAATAAATAATTTGTAAATCTAATACACCCAAATTGTATTTACAATAGAATGTAGAAAACGCATGAGTGGTGTGATTTGGCCCTAACATTGCATTAAATTGAATTGAAGTGTGGATTCGTCTCTGATTCATACAGCTTTAACTCGCATTTGTGGATGGAGAACTCTGTTCACAGAGAAAGATGTCAAAGTTCAAATATTTCTGAGCTCATGAAGTGTTTTCCATGATCCCTGCTTTTAATGAAGCGCTGCCTGAAGGACCTAAGATTACAGGCATTGTTAAATTGCATTTTCATTTACATTTTACACAGGATCTTTGCTGGAATTGGATTAGCAACAAGTATTAATAATCTGTCAGACTATAGTTTTTATCAGTCATCACCAGCCACAATTACTGTAAATCTTCTCCTTTTCATAGATGTTATAGTAGGGACATGTTTAAATTACCAAACATTACAGAAAAATCATGTAAAGTTACCTGATAGTGATGGGTGACGTTTGTAGCTAAACAGGTCCTGTAGCAGCACCGTTTCCAAAACACTAGTTTTGGGAGTGTCACCTGCAGAGATGGGCAGTAACGCGTTACTTGTAATGCATTACTGTAATCTGATTACTTTTTTCAAGTAACGAGTAAAGTAAGGGATTACTATTGCAAAATCGGTAATTAGATTACCGTTACTTTCCCGTAGGAACGCTGCGTTACTGCGTTACTAAAACTGTGATTTTTTGCGAGAATGTCTCATGACAGTGACGTAACCGAGTGCGCCGTTGGTGACAACAGCTGTGTGCAGATCAACAATGGATCATATATCGATTGTGGGAGAGAGTATGAGCGTGCAGCGTTTAAAGTGTGGAAGTACTGACCTTACTTTGAGTTTGATTCCATAAAAAGTGACAAAAACATTAGCGTCCGTTGTGCGTGGGAAGAAAACTTCTTTTTACAGCGAAAAAAACCCCTAAACGTCCAAGCAAGCACCGAGTGCGCAACGACGTAATGGGAAACTCAGAGAAACTCGCGGATTCTTCAACTGACCGCGGCACACCTGCACCAGGGTAAACCTCCGCCTACTCAAGTCCTGCTTTACAGGTGAAAATAGAGCAACAGGACCGCTAGTCTGTGACTTTATTTATTTTCTGCTGTGTTTTACTTGCATCTATTTGAAAGAGTGAGTGTAAACACAAAAAATATTTTATTTTATGTGCTGGAATGTGCAGAAAATAAGTTTAAATGTTAAACTAATTTATTCAAGTCAGAGAATGTTGCATATAATTAAATTTTTGCTTGATGCATAAAGTTAAAAGATTAAAACTGATAAAACAAGTTAAAAAAAGAGACTTTTCCATTTGATTACATTTTGTATGATGGATTATGCAGAAAAAGTAGAATTGGGCTGAAAGATCTATCGCTTTATCACCTCTTCAGGTTGTAAATCGTGTTTTTAAAAAGTAACTAAGTAATTAATTACTTTTGAAAATAAGTAATCAGTAAAGTAACAGGATTACTTTTTTGGGGAAGTAATCAGTAATTAGTTACTGATTACTTTTTTCAAGTAACTTGACCAACACTGGTCACCTGTACCGAAGTTTAGGTGTTGCATTATTATTTAGTTTTGCTTTGTGATCTATGGCTCCTTAAAAAAATCTTCAACACAGGACACTTTCATTTGTATAACAAATTGTTAGAAAATGCATACAAATTTAGTTTTGTCATCAAGGATGCTGAGAAGCAAATGTTTTCTTTCTTTTTTTTTCTAATTGTGTGGTTGTGGTTTGTTAACAGAATTAAATGTTGACAAGAGGAAATTAGGGTGTCCTGATTATTTAAGAGTTGTCATTGTGAAATTTTAAGTCTTAACATTTTATCATTTGTATGATATAAACATAGTTACAGAGGACAAATAATTCCCAGTGGTTCTAATTAAGTAATTTTATGTATGAATTGATGAAGTGGTCTTATAGTAGCAGTAAATCTCAACTGTGTTAAAATATTTTTAAAATAAAATAAATGTAAAGTTGTAATCCTGTGTTACAGCTGTTTGTAACATGTTTTTTTTAAAGAAAAAGCTAATATCTCAATGAGTGTAAATGTTTCGATGTTTCTATTCATAAAAACGCGTGATTTAACATTAAATCACATCTGAATCCTCAGTTTGTACTTGACAGAATTTATGATACATGCAATAAGGATTGTCTGGAGATTGTTTTACCACTTTAACAATAAAGGTGTGTTAGCTATACAAAATATGCACATTAAACAAAATGCCATCAAAATTATGGGTAGACTGTTGTACTGTTAAAAACTTCATACTGTTAGAAACGTTCGCTTTTAGAGTGTGATTTTCCTTTTCTATAATTCAGTTATGTGTCCTGTATGTTCTCTCAACAATCTGTGGTCTCTGTGTTTTGTTTTCAGACATCAGATTAGCCGGGTCTGGATCGTCTCGATGCTCTGGCAGAGTAGAAATCTATCACAATAACAGCTGGGGAACAGTCTGTGATGATGGCTGGGACTTAAATGCTGCTGAGGTGGTTTGCAGACAGTTAAACTGTGGACCGGCACTGGAAGCTCCTCAGAACGCTTCCTTTGGTGAAGGAACTGGAGAAATATGGCTTGATGAAGTGACCTGTTCAGGCAGTGAAGACTTTCTGACTGACTGTCCCAACAGTGGATTTGGCAACCACGACTGTGACCACTCTGAGGACGCTAGTGTCATCTGTTCAGGTGAGATATATTCTTGGTCATTCACAAGATGTCAAATACTGTAAAGAAAACTTATTTTTACATCAAATGATACAGACTTAAAATGTAAAAGGCAAATGAGTTAAAACAGGTACAAACAGAAGGTTAAATAGTTTGTGTTAAATAGCCAAGAACGGCATCTAACTTTAAATCTGTGACAAATCAATTACATGCATATCTGTCTTCGGTGGAAACTCTTTGAGTCGTTAAAAGTAGCTGCAGTTATATTACAATATACTATAGTAGTGCAACCAAATATATATGTAGCCTGGCTAAATTAACCAGCCCAGAACACAGATTATCTTTTAATCTGAATGATAAAGTAAGCGCTCAGAAGAAAATAAAAAAGGTTGTAAAAATAAAGAAATAAAATTGTTACAGACAGTTCTTATCCAGTAACAGCTTTGTGCACTGGTAACCCACTGCTACTGCAGGTTATTTCCCCAACTTTATCAGCATCTGGAACTCAAGGACCTCTAGCGTCATTTTGTGTCTGATATAAACCCATAGTAGGGTCAGAGCTCTGAAACTGTCGCAACTCTTCCTTAGAATATCCTGACAGAGTGGGTATATTCTCTTGGGAATCAGTAAAATGGGTGTCTTGCTCAATTGCTGTGACCCGGGCCTGCCTCACCTGACAACATTTTACACCTGCACTTACTAAGTCCAGGCCTAGCGTTGTCCCTCTGATGACTAGGTTACAGATGCATATGCATCCATCAAACTCCTCCTCACCTCCTGCAGGCTGGGGCTCCCCTGCTAATGGCTGTCTAGAGAGGGTATCGACTGCTGTGTTACACCGACCAGGACGATACTGCACCTCAAAGTCAAATGGCGCTAACTGGGCAACCCAGCGCTGTTCGATGGCTCCCAGCTTTGCTGAGTTCAGGTGGCAGAGGGGGTTGTTATCTGTCACAACTGTGAATTTGGAGCCTAAGAGATACCCCCTAAACTTCTCAGACACAGCCCATTTAAGGGCGAGGAGCTCTAATTTCATACTGCTATAACTTCTGTCATTTCTCTCTGCATTTCTCAACCTTCGGCTGGCGTATGCTATAAGACGTTTCCTGCCACCCTGCACCTGATAAAGAACTGCTCCCAGTCCTAAACTGCTGGCATCTGTCTCAACAACAAATGGCAGTGAGAAATCAGCATAAGCAAGTAAGGGGGCACTTGTGAGCTTCTCTTTCAGCTGTTCAAATGACTCTTGACAAGATGGCGTCCACACACTTTCAAGCAAGTTTTTATATTTAGCTGGACTGTCCTCCTTGGCCCATGCATTAATCAGATCGTGCAAAGGACCTGCCAGCTGCGAAAATCCATGGAGAAATCTCCTGTAATAACTGCAAAATCCCAGGAAGGATCTCAGCTCTTTAACTGTGGTGGGTACTGGCCACTGCCTCACTGCAGCTATCTTGTCTGGGTCCGTACCGATCCCTTCAGCTGAGATCTGGTGACCCAAAAAGCGTACACTAGATTGGAGAAAACGACATTTCTCCACCTTAACCTTCAGCCCAGTTTCCCTGAGTCTCTGCAACACTGTCTGAAGACGTGCCAAATGGTCTTCAAAAGTTGATGAGTAGACTAATATGTCATCAAGGTACACAAGCATAATCTGAAGGATTAAGTCACTCATAGTGGCCTGCATGAGTCTTTGGAAAGTGGCTGGACCATTACACACGCCAAAGGGCAATCTGGTATATTCACACAACCCAAATGGGGTTGTAAAAGCAGTCTTTTGCCTGTTCCTTTCGTGAACTGCCACTTGATGATAGCCACTTGCCAGGTCGATAGTCGAGAAAAACCTTGCACCATGTAATGCATCAAAGGATTAATCTCTTTAGAGTGTGATTTTCCTTTTCTATAATTCAGTTATGTGTCCTGTATGTTCTCTCAACAATCTGTGGTCTCTGTGTTTTGTTTTCAGACATCAGATTAGCCGGGTCTGGATTGACTCAGTGCTCTGGCAGAGTAGAAATCTATCACAATAACATCTGGGGAACAATCTGCGGTGATGGCTGGGACTTAAATGATGCTGAGGGGGTTTGCAGACAGTTAAACTGTGGACCAGCACTAGGAGCTCCTCAGATGGCTTACTTTGGTGCAGGAAGTGGACAGATTTGGCTTGATAATGTGGGCTGTTCAGGAAGTGAAAGTTCTCTAACTGAGTGTCAAAACAGTGGATGGGGAACAAACACCTGTGCACACGATCAGGATGCTGGTGTCATCTGTACAGGTGAGAAACTTTTAGATGCTGAAGATATTTTAGGTCATTATGTTTTTGTGTCTCATGCAAGAGTTATATGCCGCACAACACTGTGAACATGATCAGGATATTTTTGGTCATCAACAAGATGTCAGATACTGTAAATAAAACTTCTTTTTACAACTACTGATACAGTCTTCAAATGCAAAGGCCAAATGAGTTCAAAAAGATAAAACAGAAGTTAAATGGTTTGTGTTTGAGACTGGGAGGGCAGATAAATCCAAGTTTGTAGTCCTGGTGTCCACTCCAAGCCCAGAGAAAAAGGGCAGATTGAAATCCTCCCACTTTACTACAACAACCTCACATAATTTGAAGTTTTGTCATTAAAAATGTTGATAAAAGGGGGCCATTGTTTTCTGTTGTTGTCTGTTTATTAACTTAATCCAACGTTAACAAAAGGAAGTAAGCGTGTCAACCATAGTGTAAGAGGACAAACATTTCCTTGTAGTTTTACATTTTTGGAGGAATGCTAGCTGATAAGTATTGCCAGACAGGTAAATCATACCTGTCTGATTGCACTCAGTTTATTCAACTCAAATCCTTTACTTCTCAGCCCTTTCCTCTGACCAGGCGTGCCCCAGGGATCTGTCCTGGGGCCCCTTCTTTTCATTATCTACCTTCTTCCGCTTGGACACATTTTCCGTAAATACAATATCCAGTTTCACTGTTATGCCGATGACACCCAGCTTTATCTGTCCACTAAACCTGATTCTGCTCTTCCCCCATCCTCCCTCACCCTCTGCTTAGCCGAACTAAATTCATGGTTCTCTTCTAATTTTCTCAAACTCAACAGTAACAAATCCGAGCTCCTCTTGGTAGGCATTAAGTCAGCATTATCCAGAAACCAACAGTTTCTCTGTTACTATCAATAACTCGCCGGTCTTCATTTCTTCCTTTGTGAAAAGTTTGGGTGTCATCCTCCACAGTACTCTATCTTTCAATTCACACATTAATAATGTCACTCGGTCTGCATATTTTTAATTGTGCAACATTGTGTTTTGTTTTCAGACATCAGATTAGCCGGGTCTGGATTGACTCAGTGCTCTGGCAGAGTTGAAATCTATCACAATAACATCTGGGGAACAGTCTGTGATGATGGCTGGGACTTAAATGCTGCTGAGGTGGTTTGCAGACAGTTAAACTGTGGACCGGCACTGGAAGCTCCTCGGAACGCTTCCTTTGGTGAAGGAACTGGAGAAATATGGCTTGATGAAGTGACCTGTTCAGGCAGTGAAGACTTTCTGACTGACTGTCCCAACAGTGAATTTGGCAACCACGACTGTGACCATTCTGAGGACGCTAGTGTCATCTGTTCAGGTGAGATATATTCTTGGTCATTCACAAGATGTCAAATACTGTAAAGAAAACTTATTTTTACATCAAATGATACAGACTTAGAAATGTAAAGGGCAAATGAATTAAAACAGGTACAAACAGAAGGTTAAATAGTTTGTGTTAAATAGCCAAGAACGGCATCTAACTTTAAATCTGTGACAAATCAATTACATGCATATCT
>NC_140528.1:812545-846200 GCF_057382185.1 Mchenga conophoros | reverse complement strand
CGTCACCACACCAGGGCCTGTATTGCTGGCTTAGGCCATCCACATTACAACAGGGCTAGTGCTCCCTCTGAGGCCAACTTCACGACAGCAGGGCCTGCGCTGCTGTCTGAGGTCATCTACATTTCACCATAGCCTGTGTTGCTGGCTGATGTGATCCACATTACACAAGGACCTGTGCTACTTTTTGATGCCATCCACATTAAACCAGGGCCTGTGGTGCAGGCCGAAACCATCCACATTTCACCAGGGCTTGTGTTGCTGGCTGATGCGATCCACAATACACAAGGGCCTGTGCTACTGGCTGATGCCATCCTCATTACACCAGGGCCAGTGGTGTTGGCTGAGGACATTCATATTACGCCAGGGCCTTTGGTGTTGGCCAATGCCATCCACATTTCACCAGGGCCAGTGTTGTTTGCTGAGGCCATCCACATTACACCAGGGACAGTGCTTCCTGTGAGGCCATCTTCACCACACCAGGGACTGTGCTGTTGGCTGAAACCATCCACATTACATCAGAGCCATTGGTCCTTGCCGATGTCATCCACATTTCACCAGGGTGTGTGGTGTTGGCTAAGGCCATTGTAAAATTATGATATTATTTTATGCCATGTTATACCCCTAATTAAAGATTGTGAATTATTATGTAGTTTTAGTTTGCATTATTCTCCTGAATTAGAAGAAGCTGATAACTATTGCATTAGTTAAACTGATCTGCATTACATTAAATTGCTGACTTGTTGTGAATGAATGATATTGTTTTATGATGCATTATATTGCTGAGTTATAAGAAATACTGTTCGCAGAAGGTTATTGTCTAATTTGTCTGAGTAGAAGAGAACAGAGTGTGCTGGAGTTTCTGCCCCATTTCAGCAGGAGCAGATAAACAGGGAGCCAAGGTCTTAGCTTAGGCGCTGTGTGAGAGAGAGCATGTGAATGTTTAGGCTTTTATGATAAGGTGGAGGCACCAGAGGTTATAAAAGTTTGAGCAATGCTCCACCATTTTGAGATTTTGAGGCTGTCTGCATCAGTGTCCATCTCCCACGTGTGTGATCATTAAATCATCGTTTGACTCAACCCGGCCGGACCAGTGTTGTTATTGTGTTTTTTCTCTTGTCTCCATCCCCAATATTTTGAACCTTAACAGCTTGGGGGCTCGTCCGGGAATGTCAACAGTGCTGCAGGAAAATGATCTCATGCAGCAGAGACGGAGAGCGGTAATCCAAGGCCCGTTTCACTACACGGGGAGATTTCTGTCAGCGTCTTTTCTTTTCTGAGAAGATTGAGAAAGGCCCGGCTCCCACCACCGATTCTGACCACCTTATATAAAGGAACTATTGAGAGCATCCTGAGCAGCTATATCACTGTCTGGTTCGGGAACAGCACCATGCCGGACAGACAAGCACTACAGAGGGTTGTGCAATCAGCTGAGCGCACCATCCGCTCCGAGCACCCTGACCTGCACTCAATCTACAGCAGGCGGTGCTGGACCAAGACCAGGAAGATCGTGAAAGACCTCAGCCATCCCAACAACAGACTGTTCTCTCTGTTGCTGTGTACGTGACAAAGAAACATCTGGATTTGGAAAACGAGGCACTCGCAAAGCCACCAGCATTGTGCCTGATTGGACACACCCCTCTCACACACTCTTTACATTCTTGCCATATGGAAAAAGACAGCTTCAGCTGACAGAGCTGTGACGAGACGCCCATCAAGCCCAGATGAAAAGTGAGGCCGAGCAAAACCATGCTGACCTTAACCACTCTGCATTAAAACTGTGCAGGACAGTGACGGACCAACAATGACCATCGGGCAGCAAAAGGGCGTGCCAGGGACAGGAGGAGTAACTGAGGTCACCTCAGAATGGACAAAACACCAGGAGAAAATAAGCTGAAGGCACAGGTGTCGGGGCTCGGCCAGGAGCTGACCTCTGAGAAGAGCCGAACAGCAGAGCCGCAAAAGGCCGTGGAGCAAAGCAAGGAAAACATCAATGGACTTAAATCTGATTTCTACGGAAAAGACTCTGAGGTTTCTGCCCTCAATAAGACCTCGAGGCATCAGAGCAGAAACTGAGCATGGCCCAGGAGGAGCTAGCTGAAAATCGAACCCATCAGGCTTGGAGTCCAAGACACCGGACTTGAAATCAGGCCGGAGCATCCTGGAGCTAGATGAGCAGTGTGATTTGTCCGGTCTGCTATGGAGCGAACGTTAGGGGGATGGCTTCCTGTCGCCTCTGCCGTCCTCCGATCGCTCAGCGTCCTGGGCTGCCCAGCTCTGGACTGAACGCTCGGGCCGAGACACCCAAAACAACCATGGACTCCATTCCCGTGGAATGGGACCACGACTACGACCTCAGCCGTGGGCTTGAGAGTGCAAGAAGGGATCCCAGAGAGCCTTGAGGCCTGTGTAAAACTAACAGAACAAAGATTGAGGTCTTCCACTGGGGAGGTGGAAGCTGCAGACTCTCCTATACACCTTCTGGATGTCAGCCGTTCCACCTGCAAACAAACGGACAGCAGTCGCACTTCTGCAAGCAACAAACGGACATCCAGACAATTGAGCTGCGTATCAAAACCCTGAAGGAAGACCGAAGCAAAAGGGTCAAGTTAAGGAGGAGCGAAATAAGGAGAAGATGCTGGACACTGGAGAAAAGGACTGCCTCAATTGGGGCCAGAACCAGTATGGACAGAACTCTGAGCAGCAGCACCAATGGATGCAAACAGACTGAAAAGGAGGAGGGCAGGACCCAGGGCACGCTTCAGGCCGTGGTTTACCCAGAACACTACAACAGGAAAGTGATGAACACAAACACCCACACAAACACACACATCTACATGCACCGACTCAGAGTGAAAAGAAACATACATATGAACATATGCACTCGTTGATTGAGGGAGAAATGACACACACACACACACAAATTAAAATGTTGATTCAATGAACTGAGAAGTGATCCACACACACACACGCTGATGCAATGAAGAATGCTTTACTAACAAATGCTGCACACAAACATCCAAATACGGAGTTGGTTACAACAGCAAGAACTGATTGATTATCTATTGCTTAAATGTATTTCATGCCACGCAGAGGGCATTTGTGTAGATTTAGAGGACATGGTCTGAAGCACTTTGATAATGAAAACAATGTCTGTGCGTGATGTCTGTTTATGGCTCAAAGCCTCCACTGAATTGTTTACTGTGCTTCACACAGTCTAACAAGGAGCAGTGGTACAGAGCGAAAATGATGAATGAATGGTGTGAGTTTTATTTCGAAGAGATTATGAAAAGGTTGTGTTGATTCAACTTAGTTGTTTACGTTTTTGCCAAGGTAAAGAGTTGGTGTGTAACTAGTGTCCACTATTGAGTCAAGTAAATCCAACATGTTTTGTTGGTGCAAAAAGGAGTTTTGGTTGATCTTTGGGTTTTGTTTGACACTAGGTTGATTCTATCAGTGAGGTTTGGATTGTTCTCTTTCTCTAAAAGAGAGAAAGATGGTTTGAACTTTGGACATGTTTGCAATGGGCCCCAGTATCTGTTATTATATGAGTGTTTTATTGTTTACGTTTGTTTTTGCTTTTGTTACAGTGCACTGAGATAAGAACATCTGAGAGGTGTGATCCACCGGTGGTGATATTTTGGTATTTTGTGAGTTCCTGATTTAACAAATCAGCTCTTTAATCCAGGCCTGAGAGATTGAACTTTAAAGCGCTATAAAATATTCTTATTGAAAACAGTCGCAAAGTATTTTTTCTCCATGATTATAATGAGCTTGGGAGAAAATTGACTTATATGGGACACTGATCCTGAAGCCTAAAAGGATTGCAGCGAGTCAATCCAGTCCAAAGAAGGAAAAACAAACAAGGAGCTGTTTCCTTTAAAATGATGACGTCATCTTGCTGGTGATGGAGCCTCGAATAGGCTGCGCGTGAGACTCCATTATCAGCAACTTTTGGAATGAATGTGTGTGGATGTATGCATATGACTGACGACTAAAAGTCATGGACTGACGACTAAAAGTTTAACTGACTTGATACTGAGACAAAAACGGTGCTGACTTTAGGATTATTGAATGTCCACAGACAATTCACCCAGCCTGTAAAAGAAGGGTGGATGTTTTGTTTTGCTTTGTTTTGTCTGCAAGAACAGAAGAATGACAGAGACTAAAGAGCTGTAGCTTCACAGCAGTGTGAACTGCAGACTGAACCCTTTGGTTGCTAATTTTGAGCTACTGATGTTTGCATTAAGGAAATTGTGTTTTAGTAGCTGTGTTTTAATTAAGGTATTACATTATATTGTTGGGAATATTAAATGCTAAAGTGAAGAAAAGGTTTGATCCCACTCATGACTGAGCATGTTATTATTAACCATAGTGGGTCACTATAGAGAGTCAATTAATTTTAGAAAAAAAAAACAAACAAACAAAAAACCCTCCACCGAGGTCTATGAATAAGAGGGGAATGATAGACAGCCACACTCAAAATGGAGATATGTAATGATAAACACTGGTCCCCGTCTTTTGGGCGCTCTCTTGAAGTAGTCAACAATTTAAAAGTAAGATAAAATAACAGGGGCATGTGCTGAGGGGTGGTGCTGCACAAGAACAAGAGTAAAATAAAGAAAATATTGTTTTTAGAAGTGCAAATTAAAATGTACCATTACACTCAGAGGATCAATATGAAGCTTGATATTTGTTAATTTTGAATGAAGTACATGACTGGTGACTGTTCTGTCCTGAGCTTTTGTTTTTACAGCACCCGCTTGATCACACCAACAGTTTCTCGCCACCGAAGAGGGGTACTTGCAAAAATAAAGAACGGGGAGGAATATCATCAAAACTGGAAACAGGTAATCCCCAAAGGGGGTGAGAACGCCATAACTTTCTCTATGGTCAAATTCTCAAAATTTGACCCTCAAAAATTCTTCAAACATTTAGACACAAAGTGGAGATTTAGATACATATAATGTCGTAAACCACATATGCATGAAGTATTTGATTCAATAACATGGTGAAATAACAAGCAGCAAAAGGTTGATCATGTTAATGGTGTTTATTCAAGGGTGCAGAGGAGATTATTATTATTAAAGACAACAAATGAAATAACGAAAAGTAGAAGTGGAAAAATTTGCGTTAACGGTAATAAAATCAAAAAAAAAAGAAATACTAACTAAAACTGTACTGAATGTTCACAAAACTAACTAAAATTAACTAGATTTATAGCAAAATGTGTTTGGTTGCATTGATGTGTGCGTGCCCTGCTATAGTGAAATTAAGGTAGTACGTTAGTCGAGTCGTCTGTGTTGCTGCTCCGTTCACGCGCAGAATCAGGTCAGGAAAAGTCGGGAGACAGCGCCAGAATAGAATTGAGGATGATTTTAATATGACTGTTTTGTAGACATAACAAGAGTCTTGTAGTGGAGAGGGACGTAATGTCCTCCTGAGACCCAGAGAATAAGAAAAAACAGGGAGAAAATATTTTCGTTTTTTCTTTTTTTCTTTTTTTTCTTTTAAATGAATCAAGTGTTATTAAAATAACAATCTCATAAGATGAAGATCAGGGACCAACCCAGAAGTCACTGACACTTCACTAGCTGTAAACTATTGGTTTAGGAATAAGTGATGGCACTGAACTGTCTATTTCACAAAAGTCAATTTATTTAGGATATCTGAGGAAGTACTGATTTTATTTGGAGACACAAAGGAACATTTGGCACTTCCCTCATCTCACATCTGTTTCATTGTTGTACCCAATCATTCTACAACTGAAATGCCTTGGACTGCTAACCATTTCAGGCAAGTGGAGTGAACCATATTTTGCTAGACTCTCATCAGATTGGGGCTTCCTTTTATTGATCTTTGGAGAGAAGTCTTCATTACTGGTATTATTCAGGTCTTGTTCACATGTTTGTCCCAGGTTTCTCAGCCAAGAGGAGCTTAAACCCCAGATACTGTGAGTTCTTTTCACACATTGAGATCACTGATAACTCTCAGCAACGACGTGATCTCGTAGAAACAATTAGGTGTTATGGATTCAACTATAATTGCGACACTTATTTTTTTACTTTACTGGAAAAGATTTCTGCATTTTACCCATATTTTATTTTTAACTCAAAATCAAAATTCCAGATTCTACTACATGTTGGTTTTGCACCAGATAGCACGACAGATTTCAGGTGGCCCTGTGTCTTTCTCTATTACATCTGCCACTGCATCTCGATAATCTTCTCTGTGGCTTTTAGTGGGTCCTGACCCTCTTATATTTTGAAAAATCTATGTTTGAATCTCCCTTAATAATTGTGTTAAGAATTCTCTCCGCCTTTGTCAAAAGTTGGGTATTAGGAAAAAGTGAAATAAATATAAATATAAAGTCCCAATGTGTAGAGCACACATTAATAAATTAGTCATGTTCCCTGTGAAAGTAAATGAGCCTAATTCTTAAAGACCCCTGAAATTATTTACCAGATGTTTATTTTTTGAATAAAATAAAAATCTGAGTTTAACAAAACATTTTAAATGTAAATATCAAGCTTACCTTTCTCTCTTCCATAAAATGTGCTTGTGGGCACGCCAGCCATTTTGAAAAGGTGGGAAAAACAATTGGCAAGGCCACACCCCCACACATGTGACATAATTTTAAAGGTACTGTTGTCCTCTCTAAGAAACATCAGGACTTAGAGGAGTGGCAAGTAGAGTATGAGAGCTACAAGCAAAAAACTAAATGTGTACTACAGTGCGCAAAAATGAATTACTGGGTCATCAGGGGGTCTTGAGGGACATTTATAAAACAAAAATCCCACAAACCTTAAAAGTGCACTTGAAAAGCTCACACAAGAAGGTTAACCTAGCTTACCTAGAAGACCTCATCAGGGGGAGCACGCTCCCCCTCGTTGAAGAGCTCACCCACTTAACTCGCATCCCAAGAAAATAGCTAACCCCAGATAAGGCAGCGTGATGTATCCCGAGATAACAGGACTGGGACATCTAAATAAAGGTGTGAAACAATCGCCTTCAAAAGGTTATCAATTGACTTCAACCAAAATTAGGAACACTCGGTGCGGCAAGAGTTAATAGTTATTAGTCTCAACACCCAAGGATAATTAGAAGAGCATGACTGATATGATGGAACTGAGATTTTGTTACACTTAACTTTTGCAAAACACAAATAGAACTAAATTGAAACTAAGGATTTTCAGAAAATAAAAACTAGACTAAACTAGCAAAGAATTGGTAAAAACTAATTACAACTGGCAAAAAATTGAAAATCTGGAGTCGAAACTAAATAAATGATAAAACCTAATGAAAATGGCGAAACGTTTAAAACTCTGGTGCAGAGATTGGCAAATCTGACCAGGAACGTTATAAAATGGATTGTCAGAACAGTCAGCGTTAAAGCCACGTTTGACAGTCCATACTAGGATGGCATTGGACATCTTGGGGGTGGAAAGGGGGTTGGTGTGACCAAGGTGTGGTTTGGCTTGTCGTATGTATATTTGAGATCATATGGCTCTGGATGGACCAGTTACCAGGGCATGGAAGGAGGACAGACTCATTAAAGGAGGAGAAGGCATTTCCTGGGATTGGAGATCCTCTGGGTGAGTGGTTGATTAAAAGCATGCATAAAATAGAAGTTTTCTGTTGTTATTGATTGGTAATAGATTGATAATTGGCCACATTTACAGCTGTATTGACTTGTTGTGGACGTAGTCGACTTCAGGTTTAAACACTCTCATTAACAGGTTGAAAATAGTGATATTAAAGGAAGAGTATGCAGCGCCACCCTGTCAGACGCCAGTGATGGTGGAGCTCACTGATGAATCAGGTGAGCTGGATTCATGGCTGATTCAAAACTAAGATCCCCCTGCTGTGGTCAGTAAGGGGAGAAAAGGGGGAAATAAAATCAAGAATTAAAGAGGCATTTATAAACGTTTAGGTGTCAAGTGAAACGGGACAAAAGGGGGTGTTATACTGTTATTTTCAATGTCAGCATTATTATTGTATGAGAATCATGCAACAAGCATTGCATCGATGATCATTTATTGAAGCTTTTGACCTTATACTAACATCTGTGTTCCTGTGATTGTTATAACTTCTGATGAATCTTCCATTTACAGGTGTTAGGATAATGATATAATTTTTCATTGCAGGTGTAACCATGATCATTTTTATACATATTGCAACTTGTTGCTCATTGTAGAGTTGTGCTCAAGTTAATAAGGGTTAAAAGCTACAGTCAGCGCGAATGTCTGACTGATCTATTGAGGGGAAAGGCTTCGAGCATAGAAGGCCGCACGCGCTTACAAACACTGATATCATGTTATTCTTTGTGATCTTTTCTTAAATTATGTCTTTGAGGTTAGTTAAATAGTGGCAGTTAATTATACGAGATTTATTAAAATATTAAATACCTGAGTCAGAACGTTTACAACGCGGATCACCTTAAGAGTCTGGGAAACTTTGTAGCTGCCTAACTTTTTTTGAATGTTCTAGCTCCGTTGATTTGACACATTGGAATGTGTCAAAAAAGGGGGGGAAGGTTGAGCTTTAACATCAAACCAGGATTATTTGAACATTTTATAACTTCATTTGTGTCTTTAATAATTTAGGAATGGTAAAGCTTAAGCTAATAGCGGTCCGAGAAGACGGACCTTTTAGAGAATCAGTGAAAAAGCATAAACTATCACTTTCATGTTTAATCATTACTCATTGAAATGAACTGAATAGCGTTTAGAAGATTTGTTAATTTTTTGTCTTTTGTTAAAAAGAGGGGTTTCAATAATTTTCAGACCACACCTTGCAAATGTGCTTATAACGAGTTGGCACTCGGCCTTTTGAAGGTCAGAAGCTTCGTTCGGCGTGACTGTCCGGACTGATAAAGTGTAAGAAATGCCTTGAGTGCGGAGGGCTAAATGCAAACATGCTTACACACACATAAGATATGATTAGAATAAGTCCCTGGGACATTCTGAATGTTTTAGACCAATTCTGAATCACTAGAAGGTCAGTAGATAATAACATTAGATTATTAGGGTTAGGAAGAGAGGTGTTTTGGTTTTCTGTCTCTTACAGAGAAAGGAACAGACACCAGACGAGGTCACAGAGATGCGAGGATCCTCCGTAGCAGAGTCAGACACAGTGACTGCCGAGACATCAACTGGGTCCAAGGGTCATGGCGTTTGGGCTCCAGCTAGTCACCACAAAAGGATGGATCCCATAAACACAGCAATAACCATGAAGGGGTTGGCGGAAATCCGGGAACACCAGACCAACGAAGTTCGAGAGGCTTTTGGGCAAAAAGGGGACACCTTCCTGTTCCTTTTTCTGGAGAATACACAGATCGTTGTTTGAAATCGGAGCAGAATAATCCCCTGATCTGTGTTACGACTGAAGGGTTGTCTAACCCCTAAGGTTGAAGAATTAAGAGCAGAGGATCACCCAACTGGACGACACTGGTAGCTGCAGCAATAAAATAAAGGTTAAGAGCTCTTCGGACAGAGGTTCTAGTCTACGTCTGAATGGTATAAGGGAACACCAAATAAAGCTGTGGGAGAACAGGGGAGTGTCATCTGGACCTGCTATCCTTGTAGTAATAGTTTGTCTTGCACCTGACTTGCGCAAACACAGAGGTCATCTTACATATGGTTTGCCCCTCAGGGGGACAAAGGACCTCAGGAGTGAGAAGAGATGAACCCGGCCACACTGGGCTACAGGGTGTTTGTGAGATCATTATTCTAATGACCTCATCAGGGGGAATTGTAAAATTATGATATTATTTTATGCCATGTTATACCCCTAATTAAAGATTGTGAATTATTATGTAGTTTTAGTTTGCATTATTCTCCTGAATTAGAAGAAGCTGATAACTATTGCATTAGTTAAACTGATTTGCATTACATTAAATTGCTGACTGGTTGTGAATGAATGATATTGTTTTATGATGCATTATATTGCTGAGTTATAAGAAATACTGTTCGCAGAAGGTTATTGTCTAATTTGTCTGAGTAGAAGAGAACAGAGTGTGCTGGAGTTTTCTGCCCCATTTCAGCAGGAGCAGATAAACAGGGAGCCAAGGTCGTAGCTTAGGCGCTGTGTGAGAGAGAGCATGTGAATGTTTAGGCTTTTTATGATAAGGTGGAGGCACCAAAGGTTATAAAAGTTTGAGCAATGCTCCACCATTTTGAGATTTTGAGGCTGTCTGCATCAGTGTCCATCTCCCACGTGTGTGATCATTAAATCATCGTTTGACTCAACCCGGCCGGACCAGTGTTGTTATTGTGGTTTTTTCTCTTGTCTCCATCCCCAATATTTTAAACCTTAACACCATTCACATTACACCAAGGTCTGTGGTTCTGGCCATTACCATCCACATTTCACCTAGGCCAGTGTTGGTAGATGAGGCCATCCACATTACAACAGGACCTGTGCTACTGGCTGAGGCCATCCACATTATACCACGGCATGTGCTCCCTGTGAGGCTATCGTCACCACACCAGGGCCTGTATTGCTGGCTTAGACCATCCACATTGCACCAGGGCTAGTGCTCCCTCTGAGGCCAACTTCACGACAACATGGCCTGCGCTGCTGTCTGAGGTCATCTACATTTCACCAGAGCCTGTGTAGCTGGCTGATGTGATCAACAATACACAAGGGCCTGTGCTACTGGCTGAGGACATTCACATTAAACCAAGGCCTGTGGTGCTGGCTAATACCATCCACATTTCACCAGGGCCAGTGTTGTTTGCTGAGGCCATCCACATTACACCAGGGACAGTGCTTCCTGTGAGGCCATCTTCACCACACCAGGGACTGTGCTGTTGGCTGAAACCATCCACATTACATCAGGGCCATTGGTCCTTGCCGATGTCATCCACATTTCACCAGGGCCAGTGGTGTTGGCTAAGGCCATCCACATTACACCAAGGTCTGTGGTGCTGGCCATTACCATCCACATTTCACCTGGGACAGTGTTGGTAGATAAGGCCATCCACATTACAACAGGGCCTGTGCTACTGAATGAGGCCATCCACATTATACCATAGCTAGTGCTCCCTCTGAGGCCCACTTCACGACAGCAGGGCCTACGCTGCTGTCTGAGGCCACCTATATTTCACGAGGGCTTGTGTTGCTGGCTGATGCGATCCACAATACACAAGGGCCTGTGCTACTGGCTGATGCCATCCCCATTACACCAGGGCCAGTGGTGTTGGCTGAGGACATTCACATTACGCCAGGGCCTGTGGTGTTGGCCAATACCATCCACATTTCACCAGGGCCAGTGTTGTTGCCTGAGGAAATACACATTACACCAGGGACAGTGCTTCCTGTGAGGCCATCTTCACCACAACAGGGCCTGTGCTACTGGCTGAGGCAGACTACATTTCACCAGAGCGCATGTTGCCGGCTGTGGCCATCTACATTTCACCAGGGCCTGGCTGCTGTCTGAGGTCATCCACATTACACCATGGCCTGTGCTTCCTGTGAGGCCATCTTCACAACACTAGGGCCTGTACTGTTGGATGAGGCCATCCTCATTACACCAGGTACAGTTCTTCCTGTGTGGCAATCATCACCAAACCAGGGGCTGTGGTGCTGGATTAGGCCATCCACATTTCACCAGGGATTGTGTTGCTGGCTGATGCGTTCCACAAAACACAAGGGCCTTTACTACTGGCTGAGGATATTCACATTAGACCAGGGCCTGTGGTGCTGGCCAATATAATCCACATTTCACCAGGGCCACTGTTGTTGGCTGAGGCCATACACATTACACAAGGGACAGTGCTTCCTGTGAGGCCATCTTCACCACACCAGGGCCTCTGCTGCTCGTTGATGCCATCCACATTACACCTGGGCCTGTGGTGCTGACCGATATCATGCACATTTCACCAGGATGTGTGGTGCTGACCAATACCATCCATATTTCACCAGCGACAGAGTTGTTAGTTGAGGCCATCCACATTACACTAGGGCCTGTCGTAGCACAGGAAGCACAGGCCATGGTGTAATGTGAATGTCCTCAGCCAGTAGCGGCTGAGGACATTCACATTACACCAGGGCCTGTGGTGCTGGCCGATACCATCCACATTACACCAGGGCCAATGGTGTTGGCTGAGGACATTAACATTAGACCAGGGACTGTGTTGCTGGCTGAGGCCACCTATATTTCACGAGGGCCTGTGTTGATGGCTGATGCCATCCACAATACACCAGGGCCAGTGATTTCTGTGAGGCCATCTTCACTAGACCAGGGTCTGTGCTGCTTGCTGATGACATCGAAAATACACCAGGGCCAGTGATTCCTGTGAGGCCATCTTCACCAGACCAGGGCCTGTGCTGCTAGCCATCCAAATTACCCAAAGGCCTTTTTTTGCTGGCCGAAAACAACCACATTTCACCAGGGCCTGTGGTGTTGCTGGATGAGGCCATCCACATTATACCAGGGCCTGTGCTACTCGTTGATACCATCCACATTTCACCAGGGCTTGTGTTGCTGGCTGATGCGATCCACATTACACAAGGGCCTGGTCTACTGGTGAGGACATTCACATTACAACATGGCCTGTTGTGCTGGCCAATACCATCCACATTTCACCAGGGCCATTGTGGTTGGCTGAGGCCATACAATTTACATCAGGGACAGTGCTTCCTGTGAGGCGATCTTCACCACACCAGGGACTGTACTGTTGGATGATTCCATCCACATTACACCAGGGCCTGTGCTACTCGATGATACCATCCACATTTCAGCAGGGCCACTGTTGTTGGCTGAGGCCATATACTTTACATCAGGGACAGTGCTTCCTGTCAGGCCATCATCAGCACACCAGGGCCTGTGGTGCTGGATGATGCCAACAACAACAACAACAACAATCTTTATTGAAGGGAATCATTGCCATGGTAACAACAAATGGTAGTTAAAAAAAATGTAGCATTAACAAAGATGAGGAGATACATTTACTGAATACCAAATAAAGACACCTTCAATGCTAAAGATATCACAGGTGTAATGTAATGTTGCTATGGTTTAGATTTTATTTTCTATCATTCATAGACTAATAATAATAATAATAATGGATACTTTATTGATCCCCATGGGGAAATTACTTGTTTTTCTCTGCATTTGACCCATTCACTCAGTGAAGCAGTGGGCAGCCCACTAAGCAGGCGCCCGGGGAGCAGTGTGTAGGGACGGTACCTTGCTCAGGGGTACCTCAGGGTAGCCCTTAAGTGGATTCGAACCGCCGCCCTTCCGATCATGGGGCGACCACTTTACCTACTGAGCTATCCCTGCCCAAACACTATGATGTGTTTGTAGCCACATGGACATCTCACACTGATTTCAGGACCTGCAAAGAAAACAACATGGCCACCATGTTGGATTTTTGGAGTCACAAATCTGGGCTAACGTTAGCAAGCTGCATTCAGAGAAACTATGGATTTTGGGACTTGTGAGCCATACTTTTCGCTGGCAGCTTTATCTACATTTAAATTAAATCAATGTCTCTCCCAGAGCTCCAGTTCGGTGGCGTCTTATATGGCTCGATCACCTTACACTGGTACCAAGATCAAAGCTTTCAAAGTACGGACATCTACATGCGTTTTCGATCTGGATGGGTAAATATGGTTGTCATCAAAGAGGTGAAGAACAAGAAATTGTTGTTTGCTGAAATGAATGATCACGTGTAAATCTTATATTTTGTTGACTTGGAATTTTACAGTGAATCAGTCCTACAGTTTAAATGAGCCTCCATTGACAGACTAGGTTACTGTGGAAATGCAGGGATTGGTGTGATTTGACCTGTAAGGCAGGGTCAGGAGGGGTATGTTCACATGTTGGTGCCATATTCTACGCCCTTCTGGCCGCTGTAAAGAAACACGAAAAGGCAGCAGCTATCCGGCATTTTGGCTAAACTCAAAGACGTTCATAAGATGGCTGGAGAGCAAAGGACTGCACTACTGTTTTGACTTTCATGTGTGCATGTCCCAGTAGCTCTGATGTCACGTGAAGACTCTTTTAAAGCAAAGAAATTGATGAATAAAATACTAGCATTTTACTCAGCAAAACTGAAGTGGATGGTTTGTGGATGGTTTGTAGCAGTTAGCAGGCCAGACTATTTGTCATAAAAAAAACTACTCCAAAAGGCACCATGAGCACAAACACAGTTGAGAGGTTCAGTTCAGCCACAGTGTATTAGTGGAAGCCAAAGAGTTCATCAAAGAGGACATGCACCCAAACTTTAAGCCTCAGCAAAACTGAAGCAGTTTAGTTCTGAGAAAGAGTTCAGTTATCATAGACAGAAACTATCCATGTTTAAAGTTGGACATTTTAACATGGGACACCCATGATTCCCAGCCTCAAGTGGCCACTATTGGAACTGCATCTTTCAGCACCTCAGTGCTGCTTTTCTTTTCCAGCCCCAGATGATGTAGCTTTGTGTACCTATCTACACCCTAATTACAAACATTGGTAAAAAAAAAAAAAGAAAAGGAAAAAAAAAGTTTTTTCTTAAGTTTCTAACTTTGGCTTGATTCATGGCTTCCTCTTCATTGGTCCATACATGATGTAAGTATGTATTCTAGTTGTCAACTAGAAAGTGCATTTTCTGAAGAAACTGCAGTGTGAATGCTTGAATCTGAATGTATGCATTGAAATGAATTAATTGCTGAATTTTAAGTTAAAAAGTTTTAATGAGATAAAAAGAAAAAGAATTTAATCTGAAAACAAAAGTGCTGAAGTGCTAAAAGCTGACGTTTACACAGAAGAAGAAGTTGGAAAAAAGCTGAAAATGTTTTAATTGTAAATTAGAAAAACCTTAGAAATGAGAAAAGAAAATTTAGAGTCAGAAAACCTCTGAATGAATATTAAAAGTTCATATTCTTTGAGTCACTGAATGACTAAAATGTGATCCCTCCACTTGGATCCACACAGTTTAAAAATTTTAAATGTCTGAGCTTTGAAAGACAAGGTGTTGGAAAGAGAACAACGATGGCAACGTTTTGAGGGTAAAATCATACCTGTAGAGCAAACACTGAGGACACAGCAGCAGTTGAAAGAGAAGTGTTTAAGATGAATCTTGGCAGAGTGAGAGACAGAGCTAGTTAAGCAGGCAGGTGTGAGCCTGGTTGCTATAGTGACTGCACCCAATGGCTCCATACACACGCACACAGACATGCGCCTCACTTCTGCTGCTTAAAATGAACAGAAAAGTCATGTGAGTGAAGTTGGCCCCCCCACCTTCTTCAAATCCAACAAAAGTGGTATCAAACGTTTGTGCTACGTTTGTGCTGGTTTGTGCTGCAAAAATTTTCATTTGTGCTACTATCATTTTAAAGATTTTAATCAAAATTTCTAGAGGTCATCAGAGGTCAACCAGCCCCCCCACATTACCCAAATCCAACAAAAGTGGTATCAAACGTTTGTGCTACGTTTGTGCTGCTAAAATTGTCGTTTGTGCCGCTTTCATTTTAAAGATATTAATGAAAATGTAAAGGTCAAAAGGTCAACCAGCCCCCCCACATTAATGGAATCGAACAAAATTGATGTCAAATGTTTGTGCTACGTTTGTGCTGGTTTGTGCTACTAAAATTGTCGTTTGTGCCGCTTTCATTTTAAAGATATTGATAAAAATTTCTAGAGGTCATCAGAGGTCAACCAGCCCCCCCACAGTAATGGAATCAAACAAAACTGGTGTCAAACGTTTGTGCTACGTTTGTGCTGGTTTGTGCTGCTAAAATTGTCCTTTGTGACGCTTTCATTTTAAAGATATTACCAAAAGTTTCTAAAGCTCAACCAGCCACTTTCTTTACCGTAAAGAAATTGAGAGATATTAACCAGCATTGGATATTTTTTTCTTATGATCACACTCTTAAACCTAGTAATCAAACTGCAATAACTTATTTAAAAACTAGGTTAAATATAGCATTTAAAATAATTAATGCATTCGGTTAGAGAAAAAAACTTTATTTGCTGGTAACAAAATACAAAACTACGAGAACAATGTAGTATATATGTTTCCTGTTAGAAAAGGTAAATACATTGAACTGTCTGAGCCTCACAAGTCTAATACAATAACTGAAAAATAACAGCTATTTCCATCATCTAACTCACAAACTAGAAAAGGACTTTCTTTCATGAGATCTTGCCATCATTCCTTTGTGTAGAGCACAGTGTGCGGACATACGCTGGTGTTTTCAGATGCTATGGTTATATCCTTTCTTAGGTCATCATACATCTCCCAGATGTACGGGGTCCTGTTACAGAATGTCAGATAATGCCCGAGTGTTTCTGGTGTTGGGCCCTCCTGAAATGTAATGACTGCTTTCAGTGTGAATTTCTCTCCTTGAAGTAGCAGAGTGGATGGGAATTCAGTAAGCAAAAACCTTTTTGGACTGTGAAAACTGTGCTCCAGAGTTTCTGTAGAGCATTTTCCAAGGTCTGTGTCAATCCATACAAGCTCTCTCAGGGTGAAACTGTGACAAACAGTCCCTGTGCAAAGTTGCTTTCCTGATGAATCTGTTTTAAATGCTGTTGGAGATGCATCAGGACTTTCGATTGGTCTTAGGCATGGCGATGCTGGAAGGTTGAGCCCTTGTTCAACAGCAGACTGAAGGTGAGCTATGCCAGAAGCTGAGAGGACTGACAGATCAATGGAAACAAAAGGTATTTGCCTTGTGTTTGGTGTGTAAAGTTTGCAGTACTGGGAGGAACACTGTCTTGTGACGTGAACACTTGGATTTTCCGTCATTGTTTTTTGAATTACGGTGGACACATGGCACTGTGCATCAACACGATGAACACCAGTCTTCAACTGAACAGGGCAGAATATTGAGCTCAGCACCTCTGCCCTCAATAGGCATGTTGAGTGACACCCTTTGAAGCAAGGGATTTCACAAGCTGGAATACTTTGTTCTCCTCTGAACTATTCAACATGTTTTGAGCAGTACGACTGTCACAGTAAGCGCAGCACAGACTTTGACAGAAGGCATCAAAGGCACAGGTGTTCATGACACAGTATTGTCCTTTGCCAAGTTTTACTGCACTGTAAAGCCCAACAGTCTACCTGACATATAAAGTTTGTGGATATAACAATTGAAATTCCTCAAAGTTGAAACAACTTAAAACTTTTGTTCTGTTAACGATTCAAACAGTTATAATTGTACATGGCTTAGAAGTTAAGAGTAAATACTGCTTTCTTAATTATGATTTTTGAGTAAAAGGACAGAAGAAAAAAAATTCAGACTGCAATTAATTTCAGGTGGAGACAGTAAACACAGGTGAGTTGAAAGATCTATTGAAGAGTCCTTAGAGAGTGATATTATACCCCTTTCGTCAAACGCAGTGATTTATGACCCCCTTAATTGATTTATGACCCCTAATAAATTATTCATGAGCTCCGGAAGTCCGGAAGTAGGAAGTAATTAAGTAATAAAAATATGATATTCATAAAAATATGATATTCATAAAAATATGATATTCATAAAAATATAATTGATTATTTAGAAAGTTTTTTATATATCAAAATAGCATTCTTTTATTTCTTTAAGCAATTAAAATTTTTATTTATTTTTTTATGCTCAAAAAACGCCATCTGGTGGCGGGTCAGTGTGAGTGTGTGTGCGCGCGCCCGCGCGCGCCCGAGGCTGTGTGTCTGGGCGCGCGGGGGCGCGCCCGTGTCTCCGGACCGTGCTCTCTCGGGCTCCGTGCTCATGTGTTTAAAAATGTATTAAACCATATTAAAATTGTTTAGTTAAACTTGTGCTTTTGTAACGTTCAGTATGGCCACAAACACATGCTGCATGCCTTGGGGGAAAACTTTATTTAGATTTATATGCATTTGTAGATTTAGAATAAAACTCATACTCAGAAAAAACTCGCGATCCCCTAACCCTCCTTAGATACATAAGCAGGGAAAACTCCTTAAAAAACCCTCCGCGATTTCTCCAAAACCCTACAATAACTTGTTAGGGTACCCCCTCTATTCCCAAAACCTTATATTCGATAACAGGGAAAATCCTGAAAAAATCCTTAGTCTTTTTTCTCAAATTCAGCGCCCCGCGGCTCCCTTCATGCTCAGCCAAACAAAGCCAAAACTCCTTTTAAAAATTTCTCCGCGATTTCTCCAAAACCCTAGAATAACTTGTTAGCTACCCCTCTATTCCCCCCAAAAAAGCGCTATAATCCAAAAACATTGGGAAAGCTCCTTACTCTTTTTTCTTCAAAAACTTGCCTCTTGCTAGCTACCTCTAAAATTCAACCCACACTCTAAGTTCTACCTCGCTCTTAATCTCCGATCCACAACTTCTTGCAGAGCACAATTTTTTCCTGCTTGTTCGCTCCCCGCTCTGCTCCCTAATGCGCTGCTTACCTCGTTTGAAAATTCCCCCCTTAGACCAACTCCGCCTCACTGCGCCCCGCTGCCAATCACATAACCCTTGCACCGCTCCCTTCGCACCCCGGTTAGCCAATCCGCTCCAGGTCTGATTTTACGATCTCCCGCTGAGGTTAAGACTATCTTCGAACCCCCAGAACACATCTGACTTCAGACGTATCAACAACTGGAACCGCTCAGACTGCTTGCGAGTTCGCATAGGGAGCGGCCGATTTCAACAGCAACTTGCGTCTCTTTCCTTATCCGCATATCATTCGGTAAGTGTTAATCTTCCTCTCTAACTACATTTTTGCATTTTCCTTTTTACCATTCTGTCAATCCTTTCATTTAAAAAAATAATTAAATATCACAATGGTTTGTAACAGGTACAATACACCATCCATCCATCCATTCGCCTCCACTTATCCTTTTCTCAGGCTCGCGCGGTGCGCTGGAGCCTATCCCACGTACAATACACTTTAAAATATATATAAGCTCCACTTTTAACTCCCGTAAAAAGTTTATACATTACATGTCTACATCACCTATCATGGCCTCATCGGGTATCTCATATCATCTTGTTATTGTTATGTTATGCTCCTTTGATATTTTGCTAGTTTGCGTGTTTTAAAACTCTTTTTGTTTTTCTTTATATTTTTAGACCCAGATGTGTTAACCTGATCCCTGCGAAACACCAGCTCTGCGTGGATTTTGACCGCGAGTGACCGGATGTTGTTTCCGGCCTGAGGTTGCCTGAAATGCCGTGAGGCTCGTTTGAAAGATTGCGCCCGAGACCAACTCCGCCTCCAAGGCATGCCTACCTTTAGCTGCCACCAGTGAGATATCAGAGCCGGGCTCCACATATCCAATCAGGAGCACGAGCAAGACAGCTTTTGCAGACTCTCCAGAAATATACAAGTCCTTACCAACTGCTCTGCAACCCAGTGTTTCTGGTCCCCTCACTAACATCGCTTTTTGAGATATTTTTTATGAACCACCAAAAAAGCAATTTTACCCCACAGACTGGGTCTGAGGGCAGCAGCGGGGACAAATGATTGTAATGAAGCGACGGCTGGTCCTTGCATAATCGTGAGTTATTATGTCATATGGTGATAAGTACATAGTTTTGCAAGAGGCATACAAGCACTGTGGAAAAAGTAATCATAAAACTGTTTTTGTGAACACCCTACGTTATGCTTTAAAAAATGTGATACATGTAATGTGATCATCAAAGAACATGATTTTTAAAAAAAAAAAAACTTTTATTCTTATGCTTTTTAAAGTATGTCAGATTATCTTAAAACACTTATTTGTATGTTATAATGTTTTTCTTACACCATGTGTAATTTTTATAGACACCTTATTCATTGTATCAATGTGTAATTATGTATCTTTGATAAATAAATAAAATATTTAATCTTGTATTTGTGTACTTTCTGGTGATTCAATAAAAATTAGTCACATATCGCTCTGATAAACACAGATGGCTGAAAGAAATGTTTGATGGAACAAAGGAAACAAGTGTCTTGCTGCTAAACTTTTAAGTCACCATGGTTTAAATGAGAAAGTCTGTATGTAAAACATGAAAAACTCCATATCAGTGATATCTACAAAGGTGTACTCATTTCTTTGTAATGGTACTTTACTGTTCCAATGAAACAAAAAGAAAATCTCATTTTTAAAGTACATTTTTCGGCCATCCTGACCTATTTTCAGGGGCAAGAATGTTGATGTTAGACTGTGTTTTAAATCAGGTTGTGATCTTAAACTAACTATCACAGCACTGATTTCAGTTGTAATCTCAATTAGAATCCCAATTTGGCTTTTCTCCAGTCAGTGTTATGGTGAAATTTAACTTGTTCTTTTGTGTAATTGCACATGGCCCAGCAAAGGACCCCTTAGTAAACTGTACAGCATAAGTTTTCAATTCACTTTTGTCAGAAAACTTCACAGTATGAGAAGTTACAGCACAGTTTCTCCAAACGTGTGGTTCTTTTTCAGCCAGCGTGCTTTTAGAGCATCTACATTAGCTCATGTAGTAAAAGTACAATCAGTAAGTGTACTTTAACATTTGAGATTCCGAGTCACTCTTGCTTAGATCATGTGAACTATATCATGAACCTTTTTTTGTATAATGCATTAAACGTGTTCAAATCAGTTTAGTTAAAATAAATTGAAAATAATCTAGAGACAAGCAACTCCTTTTTAGCTTCTGTTATGTATTTACCTCTCACACCTTAATCTAGATGTTAGTGTTCTCAGAGTTAACATGTCTCATGTTGCCATGTTGTATTTCTAATACCCAGCCTCAGTGTTCGCCCTGTTGACCCTCAAATCCAAACACCAATGATCTAGATATTCACAAAATTCATAAGGAGATTCTTAAGGTCTTAAGTTTTGTTGTTTTTATGTTTTACAAAAACAAAAACTTCACATTTTTTATATTTTTAAACGAAAGTGACATGCAAGGATATTTTTCTTTAGTGATGTTGCTTCAGCAATCTCAAATACTAATTATTCTGGGAATTTTTATGGTCAAACTATGTGATTTTCCAAATGTGTGTGTGTGGAGTAAAATGACCTTGTTCTTATGATGTTGTCACCGTGAATCATTTAGGATTAACAACACAAATTGTATCGATAGCAGAAACAGTCTTATAACTTATAATTCTCACACGTTACCGCTAGTTTTACAAACGCAGTCTTCTTCAGCTCTGTTTATGTAGCTTTTATGAAACTGATTTTCCATAGTACAAGTAGAATTTAATTTTTCTTTGCTCTCCAGTATAAATGCAATAATTTGCAGGCTTTTTACTGAAACTCTCACAATGCAACACTCAATGCTCAGAGCTTCATATATCAACAGCTCTGAAAAAATATCTTCTTTTTTAAAGTAATGTAGGACAGGATCTCTCACTCTCTGTGTCTCAAAAAAAAAACCCAACTAAACTGGCAATCACCACTAAACAAATGAAAGTAGTTTATGGCTTTTTTATCAGCTGCATTTCTTTCATTTATGTATTGATCCCATTGTTTATTGGTAATGCTTTTAGGTCACTGTTTTAGCATGTCTGCCTCACACTCCATTTAAACAGTTTAACAGATAGTGGGGTCTGGTAAGGAAGTTGGGGGGAAGCAGACAACTCCACAGGAAGAGTCTTTTTGTCTTTTCTCCACTGTAAAAGATAGCAAGGCAGTGTGAAACTTTCTTTGCGGGAAAGACAAAACTGAGAGCCATGCTAGGCTCAGTGAGAGACTCTGCTCACCCTCTGCCCCAGCGATGGCAGTCCCTCACCAAGCTTGATTTCTGTTCTTTGTCTTGATTAAAGAATGTTAGCTACCGCTCATCGCTTGTCTGCAGGCTTTATTAAACGGAAAACTTCCACAACAACCTCTAAACAGTGGTTTATGGCTTTTTGTCACCTGCAACACCATGTAACACTTGGATGTTAGATTCTTTTACCAGTCAGTGTTGTTAGCCCCAACCCCCAGGCTCCAGCTGTCTGAGCTCTAACCCTGGCTGCCAAATGTCCCCCTGAGGCCTTTGTGCCTTTTACCACCAGACTAAGTTTGTAGTCCTATCTACTAATATTATTTTATTTTTTTATTATAGCACAAGGTTCAGTTAGGTTACTACTTTGACTTCCTCAATTTGAGCACATTTCTGACCCGATACTTTATCAAGCTTTTACTCGAGTGTTTTTGACACTAGCAGCTGTACTTCTACTTAAGTGAAAATTGCCTGCAATTTTGCCACCTCAGTTGCCACTTTTCTGGAGTTTGTACACTTTTTATATTGAAACGTTCAACGTTTTACGTGTTATCCTTGATCACAGTTCTAAACAAGTTAACTTTCTTCACTTCAAAGTAACCCAAAAAAGAAACTATATGTCCAGTTCTCTTTACTCCAAACCTGGTTTAAGGCTATGCTGTTGTTGTGATATGGCCATACAAATAATATTAAGTTTAATTAATCTTAAAAAAAAATGGCTGCTTCATGGCTACCTGTTCAGAGAATTTTGCAGACTTTTATGGAAACTGTCACAATGTAACACTCTCACTGTCAAAACAGGGTTGATCCATGTTTATATGAACACTGATTAATATATCAACAGCTCTGAAAATCCTTTTTTTTTTTTTAAGTAAAGCAGAACAGGATCTCTGTATCTCTAAAAATCCCAACAAAACTGGCAATCACCTCTAAACAAATGGAAGTAGTTTATGGATCTTTATCACCTGCAACACCATGTAACACCTAGATGTTAGACTCTTTTACCATCACATTTGCAAGGGTTTATGTGTTATCCTTGATCACAGTTCTAAATAAGTTAACTTTCTTGACATAAAAGTAGCCCAAAGAAGACAAATATATGTCCAGTTCTTTTTTACTCCAAACCTACTGATCGGAAAACATTATGTGATGCTGGAAGTTTTCATCCTATCCACCTGCAAAACAAGTTTACCTGTAAGCCAACACATTAGACGTAAGCAAATTTGTGAAATTCCTGAACAATGTGCTTTGTGGAGTAGCAGTAGTACTAGAACTAGTACTAGTAGTCCTAGTATTCTGCAGCAACCAGGCTTCAAGAGTGATCACTCTTCTGGCTTTCAAATGGTGAAAACATGTCACAGTCTTAACCGCAAATCAGAAATGTTGGTAAATTTAAAAAGGAATTTAAACGTCAGCTTTGACATAGACACAGACTTTATTAATGCCACACTCAGGAAATTCACATGTTACGCATGATTTAGCTCACCTGCTAAATCCCCAGAGCAATAACCACATCAGCATCATTAGCCTGAGTGTTGATCCTCCAGGTGAGTGAGTGAGTGAGTGAGTGAGTGAGTGAGTGTGTGTGTGTGTGTGTGTGTGAGATCAGAGGTGAAGCTGCTTTCTGCAAAGTCTCATCAACAACATCTTTAGAAACAAACATCAACAACCAGGAAGAGTCTAAAAGCACTAAATATGAAACAGACCATTTACCATACCAACACTGAGCTCCTGCACAGTCAGATGGAGTGAAACATAATGTCCCAGTGGTGTTCTGTTGGATTTAGCAGGTGAGCGTTGTTGCCAGTCAAAACCTTTTTTTGGAAACTCTTTACAAGAATCAATGTAATTATTTGTTTTACTTGAATCAAATGTATTGGTTTATATACCTGAAATAAAACTTTTTTTTGGAAACCCGTTACATCAAATAAAACTTTCTTGGAAAAGCATTGCAAGAATCAATCGAGTTATTTGTTTTACCCCATTCAAATCTATTGGTTTCATTACATCAAATTAAATAATTTTGGAAACCCGTTACATCAAATAAAACTTTCTTGGAAAAACTTTACAAGAATCAATTTAATTATTTGTTTTACTTGAATCAAATGTAATGGTTTATATACCTGAAATAAAACTTTTTTGGAAACCCTGTACATGAAGTAAAAGGTTTTTGATCTTGTAAGTTCTGGCTTTAATATTTTCAGCTGATAAAGTGAACTTCATACAAACTCTGTGTTAGAAAAATCAAACTGTGTCTCGTGCGGGTGTATTGTGACTGCTCCATCACAATGTATAATTTGACTTGTGAGGTACACACAACAAGGCCAACAAGAAAAAGTGAATTAGAGCTTTATACTGATATGGTAAAATTCTCTGAGTGTATTGGTTGTATATGACAAGTATTTGTAAATCATTAGTAGTTACTCTTGCATAGGTGTTTTGCTTGTTTTAAATTTGTGCACTATTTATTTTTATTTTTTGTATTTTGTAATGAATCTCTAATTCACTTTTTCTTGTTGGCCTTGTTGTGTGTACCTCACAAGTCAAATTATACATTGTGATGGAGCAGTCACAATACACCTGCACGAGACACAGTTTGATTTTTCTAACACAGAGTTTGTATGAAGTTCACTTTATCAGCTGAAAATATTAAAGCCAGAACTTACAAGATCAAAAACCTTTTACTTCATGTACAGGGTTTCCAAAAAAGTTTTATTTCAGGTATATAAACCATTACATTTGATTCAAGTAAAACAAATAATTAAATTGATTCTTGTAAAGTTTTTCCAAGAAAGTTTTATTTGATGTAACGGGTTTCCAAAATTATTTAATTTGATGTAATGAAACCAATAGATTTGAATGGGGTAAAACAAATAACTCGATTGATTCTTGCAATGCTTTTCCAAGAAAGTTTTATTTGATGTAACGGGTTTCCAAAAAAAGTTTTATTTCAGGTATATAAACCAATACATTTGATTCAAGTAAAACAAATAATTACATTGATTCTTGTAAAGAGTTTCCAAAAAAAGGTTTTGACTGGCAACAACGCTCACCTGCTAAATCCAACAGAACACCACTGGGACATTATGTTTCACTCCATCTGACTGTGCAGGAGCTCAGTGTTGGGTATGGTAAATGGTCTGTTTCATATTTAGTGCTTTTAGACTCTTCCTGGTTGTTGATGTTTGTTTCTAAAGATGTTGTTGATGAGACTTTGCAGAAAGCAGCTTCACCTCTGATCTCACACACACACACACACACACACACACACACTCACTCACTCACTCACTCACTCACTCACTCACCTGGAGGATCAACACTCAGGCTAATGATGCTGATGTGGTTATTGCTCTGGGGATTTAGCAGGTGAGCTAAATCATGCGTAACATGTGAATTTCCTGAGTGTGGCATTAATAAAGTCTGTGTCTATGTCAAAGCTGACGTTTAAATTCCTTTTTAAATTTACCAACATTTCTGATTTGCGGTTAAGACTGTGACATGTTTTCACCATTTGAAAGCCAGAAGAGTGATCACTCTTGAAGCCTGGTTGCTGCAGAATACTAGGACTACTAGTACTAGTTCTAGTACTACTGCTACTCCACAAAGCACATTGTTCAGGAATTTCACAAATTTGCTTACGTCTAATGTGTTGGCTTACAGGTAAACTTGTTTTGCAGGTGGATAGGATGAAAACTTCCAGCATCACATAATGTTTTCCGATCAGTAGGTTTGGAGTAAAAAAGAACTGGACATATATTTGTCTTCTTTGGGCTACTTTTATGTCAAGAAAGTTAACTTATTTAGAACTGTGATCAAGGATAAACACATAAACCCTTGCAAATGTGATGGTAAAAGAGTCTAACATCTAGGTGTTACATGGTGTTGCAGGTGATAAAGATCCATAAACTACTTCCATTTGTTTAGAGGTGATTGCCAGTTTTGTTGGGATTTTCAGAGATACAGAGATCCTGTTCTGCTTTACTTTAAAAAAAAAAAAGGATTTTCAGAGCTGTTGATATATTAATCAGTGTTCATAGAAACATGGATCAACCATGTTTTGACAGTGAGAGTGTTACATTGTGACAGTTTCCATAAAAGTCTGCAAATTCTCTGAACAGGTAGCCATGAAGCAGCCATTTTTTTAAAAGATTAATTAAACTTAATATTATTTGTATGGCCATATCACAACAACAGCATAGCCTTAAACCAGGTTTGGAGTAAAGAGAACTGGACATATAGTTTCTTTTTTGGGTTACTTTGAAGTGAAGAAAGTTAACTTGTTTAGAACTGTGATCAAGGATAACACGTAAAACGTTGAACGTTTCAATATAAAAAGTGTACAAACTCCAGAAAAAAGTGGCAACTGAGGTGGCAAAATTGCAGGCAATTTTCACTTAAGTAGAAGTACAGCTGCTAGTGTCAAAAACACTCGAGTAAAAGCTTGATAAAGTATCGGGTCAGAAATGTGCTCAAATTGAGGAAGTCAAAGTAGTAACCTAACTGAACCTTGTGCTATAATAAAAAATAAAATAATATTAGTAGATAGGACTACAAACTTAGTCTGGTGGTAAAAGGCACAAAGGCCTCAGGGGGACATTTGGCAGCCAGGGTTAGAGCTCAGACACCTGGAGCCTGGGGGTTGGGGCTAACAACACTGACTGGTAAAAGAATCTAACATCCAAGTGTTACATGGTGTTGCAGGTGACAAAAAGCCATAAACCACTGTTTAGAGGTTGTTGTGGAAGTTTTCCGTTTAATAAAGCCTGCAGACAAGCGATGAGCGGTAGCTAACATTCTTTAATCAAGACAAAGAACAGAAATCAAGCTTGGTGAGGGACTGCCATCGCTGGGGCAGAGGGTGAGCAGAGTCTCTCACTGAGCCTAGCATGGCTCTCAGTTTTGTCTTTCCCGCAAAGAAAGTTTCACACTGCCTTGCTATCTTTTACAGTGGAGAAAAGACAAAAAGACTCTTCCTGTGGAGTTGTCTGCTTCCCCCCAACTTCCTTACCAGACCCCACTATCTGTTAAACTGTTTAAATGGAGTGTGAGGCAGACATGCTAAAACAGTGACCTAAAAGCATTACCAATAAACAATGGGATCAATACATAAATGAAAGAAATGCAGCTGATAAAAAAGCCATAAACTACTTTCATTTGTTTAGTGGTGATTGCCAGTTTAGTTGGGTTTTTTTGAGACACAGAGAGTGAGAGATCCTGTCCTACATTACTTTTAAAAAGAAGATATTTTCAGAGCTGTTGATATATGAAGCTCTGAGCATTGAGTGTTGCATTGTGAGAGTTTCAGTAAAAAGCCTGCAAATTATTGCATTTATACTGGAGAGCAAAGAAAAATTAAATTCTACTTGTACTATGGAAAATCAGTTTCATAAAAGCTACATAAACAGAGCTGAAGAAGACTGCGTTTGTAAAACTAGCGGTAACGTGTGAGAATTATAAGTTATAAGACTGTTTCTGCTATCGATACAATTTGTGTTGTTAATCCTAAATGATTCACGGTGACAACATCATAAGAACAAGGTCATTTTACTCCACACACACACATTTGGAAAATCACATAGTTTGACCATAAAAATTCCCAGAATAATTAGTATTTGAGATTGCTGAAGCAACATCACTAAAGAAAAATATCCTTGCATGTCACTTTCGTTTAAAAATATAAAAAATGTGAAGTTTTTTTTTTGTAAAACATAAAAACAACAAAACTTAAGACCTTAAGAATCTCCTTATGAATGTTGTGAATATCTAGATCATTGGTGTTTGGATTTGAGGGTGAACAGGGCGAACACTGAGGCTGGGTATTAGAAATACAACATGGCAACATGAGACATGTTAACTCTGAGAACACTAACATCTAGATTAAGGTGTGAGAGGTAAATGCATAACAGAAGCTAAAAAGGAGTTGCTTGTCTCTAGATTAGTTAAAATAAATTGAAAATAAACTGATTTGAACACGTTTGATGCATTATACAAAAAAAGGTTCATGATATAGTTCACATGATCTAAGCAAGAGTGACTCGGAATCTCAAATGTTAAAGTACACTTACTGATTGTACTTTTACTACATGAGCTAATGTAGATGCTCTAAAAGCACGCTGGCTGAAAAAGAACCACACGTTTGGAGAAAACTGTGCTGTAACCTGAAAATATTAAAGCCAGAACTTACAAGATCAAAAACCTTTTACTTCATGTACAGGGTTTCCAAAAAAGTTTTATTTCAGGTATATAAACCATTACATTTGATTCAAGTAAAACAAATAATTACGTTGATTCTTGTAAAGTTTTTCCAAGAAAGTTTTATTTGATGTAACGGGTTTCCAAAATTATTTAATTTGATGTAATGAAACCAATAGATTTGAATGGGGTAAAACAAATAACTCGATTGATTCTTGCAATGCTTTTCCAAGAAAGTTTTATTTGATGTAACGGGTTTCCAAAAAAAAAGTTTTATTTCAGGTATATAAACCAATACATTTGATTCAAGTAAAACAAATAATTACATTGATTCTTGTAAAGAGTTTCCAAAAAGGTTTTGACTGGCAACAACGCTCACCTGCTAAATCCAACAGAACACCACTGGGACATTATGTTTCACTCCATCTGACTGTGCAGGAGCTCAGTGTTGGGTATGGTAAATGGTCTGTTTCATATTTAGTGCTTTTAGACTCTTCCTGGTTGTTGATGTTTGTTTCTAAAGATGTTGTTGATGAGACTTTGCAGAAAGCAGCTTCACCTCTGATCTCACACACACACACACACACACACACACACTCACTCACTCACTCACTCACTCACTCACTCACTCACTCACTCACTCACTCACTCACTCACTCACTCACTCACTCACCTGGAGGATCAACACTCAGGCTAATGATGCTGATGTGGTTATTGCTCTGGGGATTTAGCAGGTGAGCTAAATCATGCGTAACATGTGAATTTCCTGAGTGTGGCATTAATAAAGTCTGTGTCTATGTCAAAGCTGACGTTTAAATTCCTTTTTAAATTTACCAACATTTCTGATTTGCGGTTAAGACTGTGACATGTTTTCACCATTTGAAAGCCAGAAGAGTGATCACTCTTGAAGCCTGGTTGCTGCAGAATACTAGGACTACTAGTACTAGTTCTAGTACTACTGCTACTCCACAAAGCACATTGTTCAGGAATTTCACAAATTTGCTTACGTCTAATGTGTTGGCTTACAGGTAAACTTGTTTTGCAGGTGGATAGGATGAAAACTTCCAGCATCACATAATGTTTTCCGATCAGTAGGTTTGGAGTAAAAAAGAACTGGACATATATTTGTCTTCTTTGGGCTACTTTTATGTCAAGAAAGTTAACTTATTTAGAACTGTGATCAAGGATAACACATAAACCCTTGCAAATGTGATGGTAAAAGAGTCTAACATCTAGGTGTTACATGGTGTTGCAGGTGATAAAGATCCATAAACTACTTCCATTTGTTTAGAGGTGATTGCCAGTTTTGTTGGGATTTTTAGAGATACAGAGATCCTGTTCTGCTTTACTTTAAAAAAAAAAAAGGATTTTCAGAGCTGTTGATATATTAATCAGTGTTCATAGAAACATGGATCAACCATGTTTTGACAGTGAGAGTGTTACATTGTGACAGTTTCCATAAAAGTCTGCAAATTCTCTGAACAGGTAGCCATGAAGCAGCCATTTTTTTTTAAGATTAATTAAACTTAATATTATTTGTATGGCCATATCACAACAACAGCATAGCCTTAAACCAGGTTTGGAGTAAAGAGAACTGGACATATAGTTTCTTTTTTGGGTTACTTTGAAGTGAAGAAAGTTAACTTGTTTAGAACTGTGATCAAGGATAACACGTAAAACGTTGAACGTTTCAATATAAAAAGTGTACAAACTCCAGAAAAAAGTGGCAACTGAGGTGGCAAAATTGCAGGCAATTTTCACTTAAGTAGAAGTACAGCTGCTAGTGTCAAAAACACTCGAGTAAAAGCTTGATAAAGTATCGGGTCAGAAATGTGCTCAAATTGAGGAAGTCAAAGTAGTAACCTAACTGAACCTTGTGCTATAATAAAAAATAAAATAATATTAGTAGATAGGACTACAAACTTAGTCTGGTGGTAAAAGGCACAAAGGCCTCAGGGGGACATTTGGCAGCCAGGGTTAGAGCTCAGACACCTGGAGCCTGGGGGTTGGGGCTAACAACACTGACTGGTAAAAGAATCTAACATCCAAGTGTTACATGGTGTTGCAGGTGACAAAAAGCCATAAACCACTGTTTAGAGGTTGTTGTGGAAGTTTTCCGTTTAATAAAGCCTGCAGACAAGCGATGAGCGGTAGCTAACATTCTTTAATCAAGACAAAGAACAGAAATCAAGCTTGGTGAGGGACTGCCATCGCTGGGGCAGAGGGTGAGCAGAGTCTCTCACTGAGCCTAGCATGGCTCTCAGTTTTGTCTTTCCCGCAAAGAAAGTTTCACACTGCCTTGCTATCTTTTACAGTGGAGAAAAGACAAAAAGACTCTTCCTGTGGAGTTGTCTGCTTCCCCCCAACTTCCTTACCAGACCCCACTATCTGTTAAACTGTTTAAATGGAGTGTGAGGCAGACATGCTAAAACAGTGACCTAAAAGCATTACCAATAAACAATGGGATCAATACATAAATGAAAGAAATGCAGCTGATAAAAAAGCCATAAACTACTTTCATTTGTTTAGTGGTGATTGCCAGTTTAGTTGGGTTTTTTTGAGACACAGAGAGTGAGAGATCCTGTCCTACATTACTTTTAAAAAGAAGATATTTTCAGAGCTGTTGATATATGAAGCTCTGAGCATTGAGTGTTGCATTGTGAGAGTTTCAGTAAAAAGCCTGCAAATTATTGCATTTATACTGGAGAGCAAAGAAAAATTAAATTCTACTTGTACTATGGAAAATCAGTTTCATAAAAGCTACATAAACAGAGCTGAAGAAGACTGCGTTTGTAAAACTAGCGGTAACGTGTGAGAATTATAAGTTATAAGACTGTTTCTGCTATCGATACAATTTGTGTTGTTAATCCTAAATGATTCACGGTGACAACATCATAAGAACAAGGTCATTTTACTCCACACACACACATTTGGAAAATCACATAGTTTGACCATAAAAATTCCCAGAATAATTAGTATTTGAGATTGCTGAAGCAACATCACTAAAGAAAAATATCCTTGCATGTCACTTTCGTTTAAAAATATAAAAAATGTGAAGTTTTTTTTTTGTAAAACATAAAAACAACAAAACTTAAGACCTTAAGAATCTCCTTATGAATGTTGTGAATATCTAGATCATTGGTGTTTGGATTTGAGGGTGAACAGGGCGAACACTGAGGCTGGGTATTAGAAATACAACATGGCAACATGAGACATGTTAACTCTGAGAACACTAACATCTAGATTAAGGTGTGAGAGGTAAATGCATAACAGAAGCTAAAAAGGAGTTGCTTGTCTCTAGATTAGTTAAAATAAATTGAAAATAAACTGATTTGAACACGTTTGATGCATTATACAAAAAAAGGTTCATGATATAGTTCACATGATCTAAGCAAGAGTGACTCGGAATCTCAAATGTTAAAGTACACTTACTGATTGTACTTTTACTACATGAGCTAATGTAGATGCTCTAAAAGCACGCTGGCTGAAAAAGAACCACACGTTTGGAGAAAACTGTGCTGTAACCTGAAAATATTAAAGCCAGAACTTACAAGATCAAAAACCTTTTACTTCATGTACAGGGTTTCCAAAAAAGTTTTATTTCAGGTATATAAACCATTACATTTGATTCAAGTAAAACAAATAATTACGTTGATTCTTGTAAAGTTTTTCCAAGAAAGTTTTATTTGATGTAACGGGTTTCCAAAATTATTTAATTTGATGTAATGAAACCAATAGATTTGAATGGGGTAAAACAAATAACTCGATTGATTCTTGCAATGCTTTTCCAAGAAAGTTTTATTTGATGTAACGGGTTTCCAAAAAAAAGTTTTATTTCAGGTATATAAACCAATACATTTGATTCAAGTAAAACAAATAATTACATTGATTCTTGTAAAGAGTTTCCAAAAAGGTTTTGACTGGCAACAACGCTCACCTGCTAAATCCAACAGAACACCACTGGGACATTATGTTTCACTCCATCTGACTGTGCAGGAGCTCAGTGTTGGGTATGGTAAATGGTCTGTTTCATATTTAGTGCTTTTAGACTCTTCCTGGTTGTTGATGAGACTTTGCAGAAAGCAGCTTCACCTCTGATCACACACACACACACACACACACACACACACACACACACACACACACACACACACTCAACTCCACTCACTCACCTGGAGGTGAGCTAAATCATGTGTAACATGTGAATTTCCTGAGTGTGGCATTAATAAAGTCTGTGTCTATGTCAAAGCTGACGTTTAAATTCCTTTTTAAATTTACCAACATTTCTGATTTGCGGTTAAGACTGTGACATGTTTTCACCATTTGAAAGCCAGAAGAGTGATCACTCTTGAAGCCTGGTTGCTGCAGAATACTAGGACTACTAGTACTAGTTCTAGTACTACTGCTACTCCACAAAGCACATTGTTCAGGAATTTCACAAATTTGCTTACGTCTAATGTGTTGGCTTACAGGTAAACTTGTTTTGCAGGTGGATAGGATGAAAACTTCCAGCATCACATAATGTTTTCCGATCAGTAGGTTTGGAGTAAAAAAGAACTGGACATATATTTGTCTTCTTTGGGCTACTTTTATGTCAAGAAAGTTAACTTATTTAGAACTGTGATCAAGGATAACACATAAACCCTTGCAAATGTGATGGTAAAAGAGTCTAACATCTAGGTGTTACATGGTGTTGCAGGTGATAAAGATCCATAAACTACTTCCATTTGTTTAGAGGTGATTGCCAGTTTTGTTGGGATTTTTAGAGATACAGAGATCCTGTTCTGCTTTACTTTAAAAAAAAAAGGATTTTCAGAGCTGTTGATATATTAATCAGTGTTCATAGAAACATGGATCAACCATGTTTTGACAGTGAGAGTGTTACATTGTGACAGTTTCCATAAAAGTCTGCAAATTCTCTGAACAGGTAGCCATGAAGCAGCCATTTTTTTTTAAGATTAATTAAACTTAATATTATTTGTATGGCCATATCACAACAACAGCATAGCCTTAAACCAGGTTTGGAGTAAAGAGAACTGGACATATAGTTTCTTTTTTGGGTTACTTTGAAGTGAAGAAAGTTAACTTGTTTAGAACTGTGATCAAGGATAACACGTAAAACGTTGAACGTTTCAATATAAAAAGTGTACAAACTCCAGAAAAGTGGCAACTGAGGTGGCAAAATTGCAGGCAATTTTCACTTAAGTAGAAGTACAGCTGCTAGTGTCAAAAACACTCGAGTAAAAGCTTGATAAAGTATCGGGTCAGAAATGTGCTCAAATTGAGGAAGTCAAAGTAGTAACCTAACTGAACCTTGTGCTATAATAAAAAAATAAAATAATATTAGTAGATAGGACTACAAACTTAGTCTGGTGGTAAAAAGCACAAAGGCCTCAGGGGGACATTTGGCAGCCAGGGTTAGAGCTCAGACAGCTGGAGCCTGGGGGTTGGGGCTAACAACACTGACTGGTAAAAGAATCTAACATCCAAGTGTTACATGGTGTTGCAGGTGACAAAAAGCCATAAACCACTGTTTAGAGGTTGTTGTGGAAGTTTTCCGTTTAATAAAGCCTGCAGACAAGCGATGAGCGGTAGCTAACATTCTTTAATCAAGACAAAGAACAGAAATCAAGCTTGGTGAGGGACTGCCATCGCTGGGGCAGAGGGTGAGCAGAGTCTCTCACTGAGCCTAGCATGGCTCTCAGTTTTGTCTTTCCCGCAAAGAAAGTTTCACACTGCCTTGCTATCTTTTACAGTGGAGAAAAGACAAAAAGACTCTTCCTGTGGAGTTGTCTGCTTCCCCCCAACTTCCTTACCAGACCCCACT
>NC_140528.1:775327-812445 GCF_057382185.1 Mchenga conophoros | reverse complement strand
ACAAAAAAAAAACTCCTGGGTCACCTGTATGGAGAAAAAAACAAACAAACAGAGGAGACAGCAAACAAGAAAGAGCAACATAATAATAGAAAAAAAAAAGCACCATCACAATAAACTAGCTAGTCATAGATATCAATAGTTACTAAATAATAGACGATATTGTTCAGCACGCAAGATAGACAGCGCACAGTGTGCTTTGAGGCAGCAGCCAAGAAAGCTGTAGTCCGCGTCTGTGAATACCCATGTGTACACCTGTGTGCATACCTGTGTGGATCAGCATGCTTGCATTCCAAAGGTTTCTCCATGTAATGATCTGCTAGGGAGTGTGGGGAGCCACAGCCCTGTCCTCTATGGTATCAAGCAGGTATGGAGGAGATCAAAACTCCAGACATCCAGAGGCCCCCAGAACACAAGAGACCAAGGAAGACCCACAGAGGGGCAGCTGCGCCACTGTCCCAGTAAGAGCTAAGGAGAGTCCCAGATGAGGGCTCATTCAGCAGCCGCGGAGCAGAAGCCAGGGGGAGTTGCAGTGATGCGCCCGTGGGCTCCGCCGGCAGCCAGCTGTGCCTGAGTGACCGAGCCCCAGGCCGACTGTTAAAGTGTTGCGTTAGACTGCTATATATTTTTGTGTTCTTTATGCTGTAGATTTTTTCATGTCTCTGGAATAGTTGCAGCAATAAGGATGATTTTCTGTAAAATCATATTGATATGAGTCGTGAGTTATTCGTAGATGAGCGTTAGATTAGTTTGATGGGTTAACTCAGAGAGCTGAAGATATGGTGGACATGCTGACCTCGCTCCGTGGTGTACAGGGCTGTTTACCCTCATGATTAATATTCACAATAAAAACATGAGGCGAACATCATGAAGTCTGTGTGTGTTTCATAGTGTCGAACCACCTTTGTACAGTTAAACCTAACAGTTACTACATGACGGAAACACCAACGTTATTTCTTTTATGCGTTTATCAGGTCACGCTGATTATTGAACAAAAATCCAAACATCAGCTGTTAATCGAATTTTTTTGCTCTCTCTCCTCCTTAAACATGTTTTTAATGTTAGTTATAATTCAGAATTGGCGACTGGAACACGTATGACACATACGAACATCAGGAGATAAAAACTCGATAAATATAACCTCAGTAAATGAAGTCAGTGTACAGTGGGGGTTATTACAGCTGTGTACCGGGGCCTGCGCTTTGTCGGTGGTAATAACAGCTCGGTTGCTTGCGAGGCGAGCGGGTCTGTCCCACACTTTGCCGTGAGCAGGGTTCATACGCCTTTTTCAGGGTCAAATTCAAGCACTTTTAAAGCACTTTCAAGGTCCCTTTTCAAGCTTTTCCAGCACATCAGCCCCCCCGCCAAAAAAAAAAAAAAAAGAATGCATGTTTCAATTCGCATTACCTCAGTAAGACCATGTGAAAATGAAAACAAATCATCCTACGTTAACTTAAATACCTTTGTTCAACTTTTGCTAAGAAATAGAAAAACGCACCACACAAAAATACAGTGGAACCCCGACTTACAAATGCCCCATTTCACGAAAAATTCAAGTTACGAAGGCACTGAATGGCAATATTTCTGCCAGTGTTATGGCAAAATGCCCGAGTAACGAAATCCGCTGGCTCCGATTGGCTGAGCCTACAACGCCCACAATGCCTTCCGAATCATGTGACAACCCCTTGGTTTCCGCACTTGCGCTTCGCTGTTCCACGTGTACTGAGCCCTCTCCTGTACTCACTCTACACCTACGACTGCACAGCCACTAACAACTCCAACATCATTGTGAAGTTTGCGGACGACACTACAGTGGTGGGTCTTATCACCAACGGTGATGAGACGGCTTACAGGGAGGAGGTCAGCGCCCTGACCCACTGGTGTCAAGACAACCATCTCACCCTCAACGTCGCAAAGACAAAGGAGTTGATAGTGGACTTCCGGAGGTGCAGAGAAGTACACACCCCCATCACCATCAACGGCGCTGCTGTGGAGAGAGTGATCAGCTTCCAGTTCCTTGGTGTACATCTGGCTGAGGATCTTACGTGGTCAGTACACACAAACAAAACAGTGAAGAAGGCGCAGCAGCGCCTCTTCTTTCTCAGGAGACTGAAAAGATTCGGCATGAGCCCCCGCATCCTCAGGACCTTCTATCACTGTGCCATTGAGAGCATCCTCACTGGATGCATCACCACCTGGTATGGCAACAGCACCGCCTACAACTGCAAAGCTCTCCAGCGAGTAGTGCGGTGCTCTGAACGGATAATTGGAGGTGAGCTTCCCTCCCTCAAAGACATTTACAGGAAGCGGTGCCTGAGGAAAGCGGGGAGGATCATCAAGGACTCCAGTCACCCCAGCCAGAAACTGTTCAGACTACTTCCCTCAGGAAGGAGGTTCTGCAGCATCCGGTCCCGTAGCAGCAGACTGAGAGACAGCTTCTTCCATCAGGCCATCAGACTGCTGAACACGTCATAGACACCTCAGCTTCACTACTGGAACTTCAACACTATGCACTCCACACTGTATATAAATGCCACTTGTTTTGCACATATTCAACTCTGTATATTTTATATATTTTATTTATTATTTTTTTTACTATTTAAATTGTAAAAATGTGTATACACACACACACACACACAGACACTCACACACACACACACACACACACACACACACACACACACACGTAGAAAAACATTTAGTATACGCATCCAGAAATCCATACACTATTATATATTGTACATATATTTATTAGTTTCAGATGTAGCCATTCTTGTATTTGCTCGTTTGTGTTGTTGTGTTTTGCACATCTCTGTTGCTTGTGGGGCTCGCACACAAGAATTTCACTCGCATGTGCTGTGCCAGTGTGCCTGCACATGTGATGTGACAATAAAAGTGATTTGATTTGATTTGATTTGAATGAAAACAAATGCTGTTGTGACAGTGATGTACAGTCTTGTCTGTATATGTATGATTTCTATACATTTAATTCAGATAAAAACTTTGGTTGTAAGATTCAGATAATTATTTATTAAAAGCGAGACATTTTAAATGAGAATAAGAAAGAAAAGTATATCTTTGTGTCCCCCTTTCCCTGTTAATGCCCTACCTGCCCCCTGGCAACATTTTGCTAGACCCGCCCCTTGTTCTAGCAAACAAATTGATGAGTGTAGATTAAAATGTAAATATATGCATTATGTGAAGGTGTTCCTTTTTATAATTATTTACAGATGGCAACAAGAGGCGACACAGAATTCACAAGGTCATCTTAGATGAGAAGAAACGCTTGGCGGCTGCTGTTGACGACTACAACAAGCTCGCTGAACCAACAAAGCAAATCGTATCCAGTGATGCCCTCATGCAGACCGACGTTTGGCCCTGGCAGAGCACAAGTGAACGTAAGCTCTTGATTTCTAAATATCCTTTTTAAACAAACTCCCAGTATCTGAGCAGTAGTTGAATGTTTTGTTCTTGAATCATAATATGCTGCTATGTTTTCCCATCTGATGTTGTTAAACTGTAGCTGCTGCTGACCTCCGGACAAAGAGAAAGGTCTTTGAGAAGGTGATGGCTGTGAGGCACCTGAGAGAGGAGGAGATGATCCTTTGCAGGGAGATGCAGCATCACTGGACAGTGTTGCGAATGCGATCTGTGGTGTTGGGGGACAATCTCCTCAGACTGTAAGCACATCTTTTATTTATTTATACATTTGGTGATGAATTGATTGAAAATAATAGCAGATGCTAAAGTCTTACTGGATCTTTTACCTATATTTGGGTTGCTAGCTAACACTGCCTTCTCCCTTAAAAAAAGTTTAATTACATGATCCTAACTCCTTGTGTTTATGAGGTGAGGTTTGTTTGTTTGTTTGTTTTACTTATATTTAATAGTTTTGTTGTTTTTACAGCCTCCCTTGTTGGCATGTCGGAGGATGCACAGAAAGGACTCCATAGCCTGGTTTAAAACAACAAAGTGAACTGAAAGCTGAAACGCTCAAAGTAAAGGACGTGTACAAGAGAATCCTCAGCCACCAACCACTCCTGGAAATGGACTCGGAGGAGGAGGAGGACATTCCAGACGATGCCGCTGAGAGTGATTTGAGCACTTCTGATGAAGACTGATTGTGTCATCATTGATGTTATGTTTGCTAGAATAAAAAGTTAATCACATCTGTTTAATGTGATTTTTATAATGTCTGTTTCAGAAATTGCTTATCAACAGACATTTTACATGTTGAGAAGAAAAATGTAATTCCCTTGGTGCAGTTGTTTACCCTGAATCATTCTTTCCCATCTAATATAATGACTAGTGTACATGTTCAGATACAATAACATAATTGAATTCATGGGATGCTTTCTGGGCTGCTCAAATTACCACAAACTGTAAAAGCACCAGGCAGCACACTCATAAGGACATTTTTGTTCAGTGTTTTGTTGAAGAAATCAACAAGTACAACTGAGATGTTTGCTGTAGTGGTGTGTTTGTTAAGAAGCATGCCAGCACACTGGTGAACTGACAGTCCCAGAATGCACCCGAGCCAGTGACTCGCCCCAGAACAAATGACATTAATTATCTAGAAAGACAACCGTGATCAAAGACTAAGTAAAAGAGTAGGAAACAAAAGATAAGGAAAGGTACTGTGGGGTAGGAAAGAAAGGCCAGAGCTGTGCAAAATGACCTCCAGCAGGCCACAAATATGCACGTCTGTTCAAACGGTCAGATACTGACTCCATGAGGGTGGTATGAGGGCTCGACGTCCACAGGTGGGGGTTGTGCTTACAGCCCAACACCGTGCAGGATGTTTGGCATTTGCCAGAGAACACCAAGATTGGCAACTTTGCCACTGGCACCCTGTGCTCTTCACAGATGAAAGCAAGTTCACACTAAGTACTTGTGACAGAGTCTGGAGACATATTGGAGAACCTTCTGCTGCCTGAAACATCCTCCAGCATAATGGTTGGGCAGTGGGTCACTAATGGTGTGGGGTGGCATTTCTTTGGGGGACCGCACAGCCCTCCATGTGCTCGGCAGAGGTAGCCTGACTGCCATTAGGTGCTGAAATTAGATCCTCAGACCCCTTGTGAGACTATATGCTGGTTCCTGGGTTCCTCCTAATGCAAGACAGCGCTAGACCTCATGTGGCTGGAGTGTGTCAGCAGTTCCTGCAAGACGAAGGCATTGATACTGTGGACTGGCCCGCCCATTCCCCAGACCTGAATCCATTTGAGGACATCTGGGACATCATGTCTCACTCCATCCACCAACTGCACCACAGACTGTCCAGGAGTTGGCAGATGCTTTAGTCCTGGAGTCTGGGAGGAGATCCATCAGGAGACCATCTGCCACTTCATCAGGAGCATGCCCAGGTGTTGTAGTGAGGTCATACAGGCATGTGGAGGCCACACAGACTACAGAGCCTCATTTTGACGTGTTTGAAGGACATTACATCAAACCAGATGAATGATTCTGTATTGCACTGATCAAGGAACCAACCCAATAGGAGCTAAAGGCATCCTCTTCACATTACTTCACTCAGTAAGTTTATACTATGTTTAATGTGCATTTTCTTCATCAGTTTAGAACATAACATGTTAGCGCTCCCTGGTTCTTTTTGGAGACAGATCCTGAAACGGCAGGCAGCTTTGGAGAACTCATGCCAGCTGTGGTCATTAAGGAATACTTTGATTTAATATTGATTTCATGACAACTATTCTCAGGCACATATTCCTGGATATACACAATGACACGAGTAAACTCCCATTTTAGAATCATTGCCTTCTTTGATCTGACTTACTGCCTCAGACCTTGGCCCTGTGTCCCCAAAACCACAGAGAATCCATGACACTGGGTAAGAGGCCTTGATCATGTTATAAGTGAGAGAGTTTGGTGTAACAGTGGTTGAACATGCCAAATCAATCCACAACATACTGCCATTCCCCAGCTGTAACCTGCATATGCATCAAACCAAAACCCAGTACCACAGCCACATGATAGACATACAGATGAGGTTAAAGGGCTGTGTCATGTTGCCAGATAGCTTCATCCCAAAAAAGATCAGCATTCTTCAAAAACAAAAGTTTGTGAATATTTGCTGTATTGCCAGGCCTGAACCAACCTGTTAAACTTATCAAATTATTGTCATAGATATGAACCTATTGACTGAAACAGAATAATCCATTCAAGCCTCCATCATCATCCAAGATCACTGTTAGTATTCAGATTATTTTATCTCTATTTTCCTCTAGAATGTTTTGAAAATCAGTATTTGATCAACAGACTTTTTAAAAGTGTATTTTGATCCTATTGTTTACACGTGTAATTGCATTTTTATTGACATTTTGACAGGAAAACCCTCAATCAAATTGTATCTTTGGTATCTAATAATAATATTAACAATAAAAATAATGTTACATATGCAATATGCACACAATAATGATGTGCAAACAAACAAGAATAATAGAAAAAAATGACAATTAAAAGAAAAAAATAATACCCTGTATATAAAAACCACATATGACCACGACTCCAAATGTGCAATTGTCACTGCATCTAAACATGACAGATGACATATTCCAAACAGGTAGAAACGTATACAACATGTTGTGAAGCTGGTACTGGTGCAGTTAGCTTTGCTTTAGGCTCCCATACACAGCACTGCTGACCCTAATCACCTCATACAAGATGTTACTTACTTTACGTGCAGTGCAGTATTACTTTAACTTGCAATATGTTATAATAGCCAAGTCACTTCTATATTTATGAGCATGTAGACAATAATGTTGGCTGATATGTAAAACTATGAGATATCGAGTGCTGGGAAGATATTATTGATGGATCAGATTCATGAGTGTTTTATGTACTTAAGCCACAGTTAGAGAGTGAAACAGAGACTGACACTGGTTAGAATTGTACAGTAAATATCTTATTTTGAACTTTTATGCTGAACTACAAACTGTGAACTGTGCGATCTCTGCCACCTGTGGTGCCTGGTTTACTGTGTGTAAAACTGCGCAGGTTCCCATGTGTCATCCCACACTTTGCCACTGTCAGGAGAAAAACACAACAAACAACAACCACACACACACAAAATAGGATCATTTAGGTTGTGACATATGACAATTTTCTAGGATGAAATATCTTCTATATTCATGTCATGCTTTATACACCTTCATTGTAATATAAATGAATCAAATCAAGTCAGAGAGTAATAATATATGAAGCAGACGTCAAGCAGGACCACAGCAGCAGCCACGATCCTTCAGAACCTGCTGATGAGAGAGCACAGAAACTCCAGGGAAGAAGTTTAGTTAGTAACATGCATGAACTGCATTACTGAGACATGTGTGTTTACAGATGGTGGTGAGGGAGAGGGGGAGAGTTTTTAGTAAAAGGAGACGTGACTGCATCTTCAACCAATACTGAGTGTATAAAACCCCTGTGATTTGTGTATATAGACTGTTCCACGGACCCCCTCTAACCACTGCTAAGATGGTACATTCCTCCCATCCTTTGTTGGTGTTTGCGCTGGTTCACCGTGATAGCGCTGGTGGAGCTGGGCTGTTGTACTGAACATGTGTAGTGCGTGTGCGTGAATGATAAGTAAGTGCCTTGTATTTGTTTGTTCTATGGTTGTAACTTATCATATACTTAGCTATGTACATTGGGTGATGCTTAGTAGAGTTTTCCAGCTGTTCGTGTAGCCACGAGACAATGTATATTCGCGCTGATTTGACCAAAATGGCGCTACCCTTGTGAACTGAGCTGCCCAAAGTAAAGATGAGTCTATCCCTGGGCAGCAGCCCATTTGTGTCCGCCAGGGGGTGGTGTTTAGTCATTTCTGTTCAACCCTTTCTGTATTATTTAGACCAGTTTGGTTGACTTAATTGTTTGCTAATTGTAATTTCTGTTATTTTTATAGAACCACACACATACATATACTCACCCGAATTCACTTCTGGAGATGTTTGGATTAAAGGAACCCTAATTATCATTGCTGTGGACCCTCTTTTTCATCATATAAGTCACCTGTGCCTTCTGACCGAGGATAGGAAAATCCTGCTGTAATTTGCCAGTCTATTAAGCACACACATGTCCAGTTCAAGTGGTCCTTCGAGCCGGAGTTAATTACAGCATTTCCTAACATGGCGGCATCCCGATATGATGAAGAACAACAAGGTGCCCGGCAAAGGAGACCACATAGGGCTCCAAGATATCTGGATGACTTCATCTGGACCTATCCCCCACAGCCGACTAACCCAGTTCCACCGAACACTAACGCAGCTACTCCAATACACCAAACCGCTGGCATCGATGGCTCACCAGAGATGGAGAGAATAAGGAGGATGGAGCAGTGTGTTACCCAGGTACAGGAGCAGATGAGGGAGATACAGAGCGCTATACAAGTGTCTTTGAACTTTGGCCAAAGAACCCCCCAAGTACAGTTACAAACCCAGGCCCGGAGCCATAGTATGCCTTTACTAACTGTGGATAATAATCCTACACAAGCTCCTCCTATGGGCGGACTAGAAAACATCCCCCCCATATCTCCAGTAATACCTGGCCCTCAGTCTCATACTGTACAGCAGACCTCCCCTTCCACAGCTCATCAAGTTGATAACCCTCAAATATTACAGTTAACAGCTCCTACTCTCCCTGTTAACCGACCTATTCCTCAGTCCCCTCTATACGTCCACTCTTCTATGCCATCAGCTGCTCAGCCAACACCAGTGGTACCCCGGTCTGCATTTACAGCAACAGAACAGCCACATCCTCCCTGGTATCAGCAAAGAGACCTGAATTGGCAGTCATCAACCCCACAGTGGTCTGTGCCACACAGTGCTGCTCAGTTTAGTATCCCTGGCACTATGCAGTACCCTGTCACGCTGCCGCCTGGCATGCCCTCTCCAGGCTATCCGCCTTGGACTTCAGGCCCACCTCGCCATCAGCCATACGTTACACAAGTGCTGCCACCTGCTGTTAGCTCACAGTATACCTATCGGCATCCTGCTCCAGCTGCACCTCCACCTGTCAGTTCACAGCACGATGTAATTCAGAGCAGCCCACAACACTCCTCATCTCTGCTTTCCTCTCAGAGACCGAACTTGATGGAGATGGCTATTTCCTCTTCTTATGGCATCCCTAAACCCAACCTGATCCGCTTCACCACAGGAAAAGAGAGTGATTTTCTGCTACTGAAGAAAGGTCTGGATGGAGTTTTGGGACCACACCCACACCTGTCTGAGGATTACAAATTCCAAGTACTTCTGGATCATCTAAAGTTTCCTCCTGCGTTTCAGCTTGCAAAGAGGTATGTGCATGACACTACGCCCTTCAGTAAAGCAATGCAGGCTCTACAGCAGCGCTATGGACAACCACGCCAATTAGTCCAAGGTGAAATTAACAACATTTTGAGAGCTCCCACAGTGAAAGCTGGAGATGCACAGGGGTTTGAAGACTTTGCTCTATCAGTTAGTAGTTTGGTGGGACTACTAAACTCCATGGAAGGAGCTGCTAAGAGCGAACTAGAGTGTGGTTCCCATGTGGACAGGCTTTTGAGTAAACTCCCCTTCTCCTATCAAGACAGTTTTGCTGAATATTGTCTTGCAAAGGGCATCTTGCAGAGTGACTCTGTTAACACCTATACTCTCCCTGACTTTGCACAGTGGTTGGAGAGGAAGTCACAGGCCATACAGATATCACGAAGGGCTACAGAAAGCTACATATCTGATAAACCCCGCTCAGATCGTAGAGACAAGTCATCACGACCATTAAAGACATCCTCATCAGTCTACTATGGCACTGACAAGCCTACAAAACCAACAGCTAATACCACTTCAGCCCCTACTGACAGTAAAGAACCTATGAAAGGGAAGAAAAGAGAGAAATTTAAGCCCTACTGCCCCTTCTGTAGCACTACAGAACATTACTTGAGTTCCTGTTCTGACTTCAGTAAGCTGAGTACTACACAGATTATTACATGGATTAATGACAATAAGAGATGTTGGAGATGTGGTCGGAGTCACCAGCCTGACAGTTGCAATCTGAAGAAACCTTGTGCCACCTGCGGAGAACAACACCTGCAGATCCTTCATGAAGCTGCCTCCAGCTCGAACAAGAGTATCCTGACATTGAGTACAGCCTCAAGCATGGTGTATTTGGACCAAGTCACTCATTCAGGCAGAGTCATGCTTAAAGTGGTCCCAGTTACCCTCCACAATAATGGGCGATCTCTGTCCACCTACGCCATTCTTGACGATGGATCAGAGCGGACTATTGTTCTATCTGCAGCGGTTCATTACCTGCAATTGAATATCACAGAGGAGTCCCTCAAACTACGAACCATCAGGCAGGAGGTGTCACAGTTACAAGGCGCATCTGTTTCCTTTGAACTAAGCGCACCCAGCTCTCCCCAAATCAAACATCACATCAGACGTGTCTTCACTGCTAAAGAACTTAATCTGGCAAAACAATCCTGTCCAGTGGACATACTCCGTCAGAGATATCCACATCTGGCCGACGTTCCCATCAAAGCATTTAAGGATGTGCAGCCTATGCTTCTTATAGGCTCAGATAATGTCCAGCTCACCACCCCTCTGTCACCTGTCAAAGTCGGTCCACTAGGCAGCCCTGTTGCTGTCAACACTAACCTCGGTTGGGCCATCCAGGGACCGGCTACCTTTCTACATCTACCTACTGAAGCTTCATGTCTGCACACATCCCTGTTACCATCCCCCTCTCAAGCGCTAAGACAGAACGTTGAGAAGCTGTGGCAGTTAGATGTGCTCCCCTTTCGATCAGAGAAAGAGGTAACTCGCTCTAAACAAGACAAAGAGGCACTGGAGTTACTGCAGAAAACCACAGAACGTGTACAGGTGGATGGAATAGCTCGCTATGCTACTCCTCTGCTCCGCCGCAGAGACTCCACTAAACTATGAACTGACCATGACGCAGTGATGGCTCTCCTTCGGTCCACCGAGAAGCGCCTGATTAAAGATCCTGATCTAGCGGCTGTGTACAATGCAGAAATACACAAACTGGAACAAGCAGGTTATGTAAGAAAACTCACTCCTGAAGAGGCAAACCGCACAGATGAATCCTGGTTCATTCCTCATCATATTGTGCATCATAACAATAAGCCTAGGATAGTTTTCAACTGTTCCTTCCAATACAGGCAAGACTGCCTTAACGATCAGCTGCTACCAGGTCCAACTCTCGGTCCATCCTTAATAGGTGTCCTGCTGAGATTTAGGGAGCACCCTGTTGCTGTGAGTGGGGACATACGAGGTATGTTCCATCAGGTGCGGCTTCTTCCGCATGACCGGCCCCTGCTGAGATTCGTGTGGAGAGATATGGAAAGAGATCGAAGCCCGGACATTTATGAGTGGTGTGTCCTGCCCTTTGGAACCACATGCAGCCCCTGTTGTGCCACGTATGCCCTTCAGAGCCATGTGCAGGATCATAAAGATGGCAATGAACAAGTACTAGACTCAGTGCTGCGCTCATTTTATGTCGATAACTGTTTGCAATCTTTGCCCTTTGCTTTGCAGGCACGACCACTTGTCGATAACATCAGAGAGTTGCTATCTACTGGTGGTTTCGAAATCCGACAGTGGGCCAGTAACTACCCAGAGGCCATTGCTCATCTCCCCTCTGAAGCAAAGTCCCCTACCTGCGAGCTGTGGTTGACTGAACACCAACCAGATCCCCAAGAACCAACCTTAGGCTTGGCATGGCACTGCTCCACAGACCAGATCGCCTACAGATGTCGGCCAGTGGTTCCTCAGGAGTCAACCATGAGAAATATCTACAGCATCCTCGCCTCTCAATACGACCCACTGGGCTTCATCATCCCTTCACGACCCGGGCAAAGGTTATTGTTCAACGTCTGTGGCAGAACGACAGGAACTGGGATGATCCCATCGAGGGCGAGTTACTCCAGCGGTGGCAAGAGTGGGTGAGTGAGTTACAGTATCTACAAGAAATCTGTCTGCCTAGATGCTCAAGAGGGAACTTTCCAGCTGCATGTATTCTGTGATGCGTCAGAGAGTGCTTACGGAGCAGTGGCATATTTGAGATTTAAATCGGCAGAACATGAGGTCCACACTGCCTTTATCATGGCCAGATCACGTGTAGCTCCCCGCAAGAAACTGTCAATTCCCCGTCTAGAGCTGTGTGCTGTACTGGCTGGGGCACAACTGTCTAGACTCCTCCTCACTGAGCTTACTCTGCTCATTAGTGAGACTACATTATGGACCGATTCTACCACTGTGTTGAACTGGATCCAGTCCGAGTCCTGCCACTATAAAGTGTTCGTAGGTACTCGTATTGCCGAAATACAGGAGCTGACTGAGGCCGCCAGCTGGAGGTATGTCCCCTCGGCTTTGAACCCAGCAGATGACATCACCCGGGGAAAACCATTACGTGAGCTGTCAAAACCTACCCGGTGGATGGATGGGCCCCCCTTCCTGAGACAAGCATCTGAGCAGTGGCCAGCACGACCTACTGTGAGTACAGACACTGAAGATAATACTGAGTTAAAGAAATCAGCTTTCTGTGCCTATGTCACTACAGATTTGGCACAGTCTGATCCTGCATACAACACCTGGGCTGATTTGGTGCAGGCCACCCACCTGTCTTCTCACGGGGCGGCTGTCCTCCCTATGTCAGCGGCACAACGACTAGAGACTGAAGTTCAAATTCTCAAACAGGCACAACAAGATAGCTTCCCTGTTGAAGTACACACACTCAAATCTGGGAAAGAGGTGTACAAAGACAGCAGACTGAGCAACCTTTCTCCCGAATATGACAGTCAGCTTGGCGTCATACGAGTAGGTGGACGTCTCCGGCGAGCAGAGCAGATGGATGTTGACACTCTGCATCCTATCGTGTTGTCACCAGACCATCCTACTACTCAGCTCATCATCAAAGACTATGATACACGTCTCCTGCATCCTGGCCCAGAACGTGTTTTTTGCCGAATTGAGACGCAGGTATTGGATTTTAAGAGGCAGACAGGCCATAAGGAAGCATCAGTATCGCTGTTTGGAGTGTAAGAAGTGGAGAGCCAAGCCTGTTTCACCGAAGATGTCTGATCTCCCTGCTACCCGCTTGCGATTAAATCAGCCACCATTCTGGTCCACAGGAATTGATTGTTTTGGCCCTTTCACTATAAAGATAGGCAGGAGACAAGAGAAACGGTGGGGCATTATATTTAAATGCCTTACGACCCGCTGCATTCACCTCGACCTTCTCACTGGTATGGACACTGACTCCTTTCTCATGGCTCTGCGCAGATTTATTGCTCGAAGAGGAAAACCCTTTGAAATACTGAGTGATCAGGGCACCAATTTCAGAGGAGGAGACAGAGAGCTGCAGGAGGCATTCAAAGTGATGGAGCCACGACTGCAGGAGAAGCTCAGTGAACAGAGCATCACTTTCCACTTCAACCCTCCGCATGCTCCACATTTTGGGGGAGCCTGGGAACGGGAGATCCGTTCAGTCAAATCTGCACTTCAAGTTGCCCTCAAAGGTCAAGCGGTGCCAGAGGATTTGTTGCTTACTGTTCTTGTTGAAGTAGAGGGCATACCAAGCCACTGGGATACGTTTCCTCGGATATTGCAGATGTTGATCCGATCACGCCAAATATGTTGCTCATGGGGCGGCGCGATGCTTCCCTTCCCCAGGCAGTTTATGGAACCAGAGAAGAACTTGGAAGGCGGAAATGGCGTCACAGCCAAGTCATAGCGGACCAGTTCTGGACTCAGTTCATTCAGCGCTACTTGCCTGGACTGCAGCCTCGCCAGAAGTGGAACCAGACTACTCCACCTTTGAAAGTGGGACAGACTGTCATGGTGGTGGACTATCAGCTCCCACGGGCTTCCTGGCCCGTAGGACAGGTAACACAGGTGTTTCCCAGCCCGGATGGACAGGTGCGAGTAGCTGAAGTCGCCATTGGGGAACATAAATACCAACGGCCTGTGTCAAAACTTATCATTTTACCTGAACTGTTATATTATATATATATATAGTTATATTCACATGGGTTTTTTTAATGTTTACTAATGTGCTATACACATTAGGGGGCGGCTGTATAAAACCCCTGTGATTTGTGTATATAGACTGTTCCACGGACCCCCTCTAACCACTGCTAAGATGGTACATTCCTCCCATCCTTTGTTGGTGTTTGCGCTGGTTCACCGTGATAGCGCTGGTGGAGCTGGGCTGTTGTACTGAACATGTGTAGTGCGTGTGCGTGAATGATAAGTAAGTGCCTTGTATTTGTTTGTTCTATGGTTGTAACTTATCATATACTTAGCTATGTACATTGGGTGATGCTTAGTAGAGTTTTCCAGCTGTTCGTGTAGCCACGAGACAATGTATATTCGCGCTGATTTGACCAAAATGGCGCTACCCTTGTGAACTGAGCTGCCCAAAGTAAAGATGAGTCTATCCCTGGGCAGCAGTCCATTTGTGTCCGCCAGGGGGTGGTGTTTAGTCATTTCTGTTCAACCCTTTCTGTATTATTTAGACCAGTTTGGTTGACTTAATTGTTTGCTAATTGTAATTTCTGTTATTTTTATAGAACCACACACATACATATACTCACCCGAATTCACTTCTGGAGATGTTTGGATTAAAGGAACCCTAATTATCATTGCTGTGGACCCTCTTTTTCATCATATAAGTCACCTGTGCCTTCTGACCGAGGATAGGAAAATCCTGCTGTAATTTGCCAGTCTATTAAGCACACACATGTCCCGTTCACTGAGCCTGCATAACCCTGAAAGAGACAGACAGAGAGAGAGAGGGGGGGGGGGGGGGGGCACTAACCCCCAGCAGTCTGGTCCTATGACAGCATAACTAAGGGCTGAGCTGAACCAGCCCTAACTATAAGCTCTATAAAGAAGTGAAGTCTTACGCCAACTCTTAAAAGTGTTGACCATGTCCACCTCCAAAACTCATAATGGACTTTGGAGGTGGACAGCTATCAAGCTCCTCACAGAAGAGCAGCTTGACAGCTAAAAGCTCCCAATTTACTTTAGTCCAAATACATGAGTTCAAATTGAGGTGATAACTATTTATCAACAGTATGAATGTCTGTTCCCGTCCAACAAAGTTGTTACTACATACCATGTTGAGCAGGGCTTCCACTTGACTTTAACTTCTTCTTTTTCCTGAAAAACATGATATAAACAAACATTTAGTTAAGAAAGACATGCAAGTTGCATACAAAAAGGAGCCTACAAACATTTGTGTACTATTGAATGGCTCAATATATTATACAATTAGTTTACAAAAACATAAGAACCACTACAATGCTTGTACACATCAGGAAGGCAGCACGACCAGGTCGTATCAGGTGGTATGTTCCTATTTAATGTCCTATTTGGAGCGAAATCCAGACTCAGTGGCTGAATTAGTGAAGATTCATCAAATACAAAAGCTTATGGATAGTCAGTCAGGCACAGTTCAAATCCGGGAAGTCCAAAGATGCAAACAAATCTGCACAGCAGCAGGCTAAATTACTTACATTTACAACTCTCCTCTCTCCATAATACACACACACACACACACACACACACACACACACACAAATACAAAATTGTTAAGTCAGGTAACACCAGAGGTTCACGATTTCTAGCTTTGGTGATGTGACCGACACATGGGGAGGTAATAAGGCAGATATAACACTATTTTCAAGTTAGCCACAGGACATGTAGGGCAGCTGTCACCTCACAGCAAGAAGGTTACTGGTCTGAACCTTGGCTGAATAATAGAATAGAACAGAATAGAGTAGAGTTGAATAGAATAGCTGGTGACTCTGAACTATCCTCGTCTTCACCATGTTGTTTGTCTCTATGTACCTCGTGGTGATCTGCCTACTTATCTAGGGTGTACCATGAGTATCACCCAAAGACAGCTAGGATAGGCTACCTGATAAGGACACCTGGTTACAGATAATGGACAAAGCATATCTTACTTCTCAGAAGGTGTTCATAAAGCTTCCTCATCTTCATGAGGATGTCACGTGCAGCACCTTCCGCTGGTTCGATGTGAGTGATCATGTCCCCTACTATACGGCCCTTACGGTCAAACTGTCCAAGAAACAGAATTGGCTGGTAGCCCAGGGCATGTAGCTTGAAACCTGCAAGAACAACAAAGAAAAACATGCAGCCAGTCTTTCATGTAAGCAAACGGATGTATAACAAACCTTTAAGTTTCACATCTTTGTTGTTTTATTGTTGTAGATAGTTAAAAAGTATTTATGGTGACCAAACCTGTAAATGTATGATCAAATCCATCTTGAAATGTTTTGTCTCTCAGTTAATAGACGATTAAATTAAAAATCAGAAGTAGCTTAAATTAAAATAGGTGAAGTTTTTTGTAGTTGGATGTCTTTAGTGTGATGATGTTATTCTGATGTGAATAACTTTTTTATTTATGCTCTTTTATAAATTAATATTTTATGTGTATATACATGTCTTGTTAGTTTCTTACTTCATGATATACAAGAAAACATTGACAACTGTGATTAATAAAGAATTGTCTAGCAGACCAACCACTTATTAGGTCAGAACCTAAAGAAGGGCATCAGAAAAGCCAAACACCATTACAAAAAGAAGGTAGAAGAACACTTCTCCAACTCCAACCCCCGACGCATGTGGCAAGGACTCCAGACCATTACAGACTACAGGACCACCAAACCCTCCCCCGCATCCTCTGATGTCTCCTTCCTCAACGAGCTCAACAACTTTTATGCTCGTTTTGAGCAAGGGAACCCCACAACCACAACCAAAGCAGACGTGACGCCAGACCACCAACCTCTGACTCTCTCCCCCACCGATGTAGAAGCGGTGCTGAGCAGGATCAATGTCCACAAGGCTGCAGGTCCTGATGGCATCCCCGGGCGTGTTCTCAGAGCGTGTTCTGGGGAGCTTGCAGGAGTGCTCACAGACATATTCAATCTGTCCTTGGCCCACGCTGTGGTACCGGCCTGCTTCAAATCCACCTCCATCGTCCCGATACCCAAAAACTCCAAACCATCTAGCCTCAATGACTGCCGCCCAGTAGCACTCACTCCCATCATCACTAAGTGCTTAGAGCAGCTGGTCCTAGCACACTTCAAATCCTGTCTCCCCCCCACCCTGGACCCCCACCAATTCCCATACCGCCAGAACAGGAGCACAGAGGATGCAGTCTCCATCGCACTGCACTCTGGCCTCTCACACCTGGACAACAACAACACCTACGCCAGAATGCTGTTTATAGACTTCAGTTCAGCATTCAATACAATCCACCGCTCACAACTCATCAGGAAACTGACAGACCTGGGCATCAGTTCCGTCATCTGCAAATGGTTACTGGACTTCCTGACCAACCACCCCCAACATGTCCGGCTGGATAACCGCTGCTCATCTACAATCACAATGAACACCGGTGTACCATAAGGCTGTGTGATGAGCCCTTTCCTCTACTCCCTCTTCACCCACGACTGCAGAACTGCTGATGGTTCCAACACCGTCATTAAGTTTGCAGATGACACCACGGTGATTGGCCTCATCAGTGACAACGATGAGGCCATTATTCCAGTCTATCTTGCAAATACATATTTGCGTTGCAATGTCATGCACAAACACACACAACTATTAGATCGTTATGATCAAACCTGTCTCATTCTTTTGGTCCACTGCAGTGTAGCAGTCAAACAAGAAGAAGAAGAAGAAGTGAAGTGGCCCCAAATGGCCAGGACAGAGATCAGAGGGTTAATGCGTAAAATGTATAAAAATATTATTGATTACAGGATAATACATTAATGTTAATATCAACAATAGGCTTTTTACTCTGAAGTTACAAGTATAAACAATGCTGTTACATTTACACTTAAATTTTTACTGTAAGTATGGAAACAAGTAAACATTTTATAATAAATTTCATCTGTCCATTAAATGTCAAACATCGCATTGATCCGTAGTCCCTGCTCGTCAGCACATGCTTTTAAAAAGAGCTCCATGTCCTCTGCAAAATGAAAAACAAAGAGGAAGAAGTCCCTCTACACAAAAACACTGCAGATGACAGGCCAGGCAAACATCTATTGACCTGTTTGAATGCCTCCTCATCATGTGAGCCATGAAGTTTTTTTGTAAGAAGACTAAGACCACAGTGAGGACATTTCATTTTCATGGACTTTCCACAAGCCACAGTTTCATTTAGCACAGAGGGTAGAGCACATGAATGTTCTACCCAAGATTCAGAAAATGGTTTAGATGCTGAAGACAAGACATCGAGCGGGAGATGGGGCACCACGGAGAGTTCAGTGGGGAGCAGTCCTGAATGCTGACATGACAACAATTGCCTTGACATATCCCCACGCTGTATGACTGTCATGTTACAGACAGGGCAGTGAAAGTGCACCGGCATATCATTTTGTCTGTAAGAGAGGAAAAAAGAAAAAAACAACAACATGTAATTTAAATGTAGTTGTATAGAATGCAATCAGTTTATCTAACAATCAGATTGTACATATTAACAAAAATATCCAAGCCATCCTCAATAATGAAGGCAAAATGGTGTGGATCACAAGAGCTGTGAGGAAATGTGGTGAACAGGAACAAATATTTAATGAAAACACTTTTTTCTCTTGCTGATGAATGAAATGAACTGTACAATGTGAAAAACAACATTTAAGTCAACAAAGACACTGCAGAGGTGCTGAAAAGAAGTGCATATTTATGAGTTTAACTATGAGGTATATTTGATACCAACATACCTTTGAAAGGCAAAGCATTTTGAATGTGAGCATTTATATGCTGCTCAATCTTTGCCCTGACAGTAGGGCTGAAAGTGGGGCACAGAGGGCAGTGAAACAGCCAACACATGGTGCATTCCTGCGATTCTGGCCTGGAGGCAGAACTCCAAATTGATATTTGCATCTAAAACAGAGAAAAAAAAATCAGATAAACACCATATACACATTTAAGTTCAGGTTTTAGCAGAAATAACACGTTACAGTTAGCATGTAAGAGATTTGGGAAAAAATTCTTTAAACATAATTTACAAGAAACTTATTTGTGACATACGTATCTATTGGCATATAAAAGACAATTGAACAAAGGCTAACTAACATCTAATAAAACAGAATAAATAGAGAATATTAGTATTTATAAATATATAAAACTCTCTGTGACGACCTTTACAATGTTTTTGCAGGTGGAATGAGAGACATGAATAAAGTGCAATATGCAGTAAATGGAACAATGTGCAATGATGTTACAGATCGTGAAAAGTAGTGAAGTGAATTTGTTCATAACAAGCAAAAATCAAAATATCTGGAACAACAGAGATATTTTATTTAAAAATAAATCACTTTTCCTTGAATCTTGGGTCCAAAATGGGATCCTATTGGTGGCTCAGCTGGTTAATAAAGAGGGACAACTACTTACTTACTTTATTGCACAATATAATTTTCCAATCAGTGTTCAGGAATTCTCAATGGTGCTTGGTGCCATACCCTCAGGGACTTGAATGTTATATAAAAACACTGACAGCTTAATATCTACCTCAGTCACTCTCCCTGATCCAGCTGAGTCAGCAGTAGGAAAAATCTGCTTTTCACAGGAACTTGGTAACAGCAATAAGAGAATACGTAGTTTATTCCAAGAGGATATCTCCCGTATATAATATCTTACTGGAACCGATATGTTCCAGATATCAAGTGGAAGACAGTCTGGATGATCCCCCATAAATATTTGATTGTAAATAAGATGAAGGAAGTCTCACCTAAAGACATAAATACTAATTGTACTTTCTTTCTTTCACCCAGAAACTGTGACACATCTCTTTTGGTACTGTTCTTCTACACAGAGATTCTGGAAGGAATTTAGCTGTTTTGTTATTGTCCATATTTTAAGAGTTTTCTTTACAATGGGAAAATGTTTTATTCTGTTTCTTTAAGTTCCCCAAGGAGAATGATGAATGTTTTTATAATAAATTTGTTAATACTTTTAGCTAAATTTTTATCCATAAAACACCATATTTCTGTCATTTTTTTAAGGATGTGGAATTGTACATACAATTAGGGATGGGTATTGTTTAGGTTTTATCCGATACCGGTGCAAAACAAGTACTTTTGAAACGGTGCCGGTGCTTAAATGGTGCTCAAACCGGTGCTTAAAGAATGGAGAACACAAAATTGGTCCAAAAACCTCTCATGTTTTGCTGTTTTTTTGTAAAAAGATAACAATGTTAAAATTTTCTGCAGCTATGGGGCATATATGGTATCACTCTTGGCTGGAAGCAGTGCTTAAACAATGGAAAAAACACAAACTTTGTCCAAAAACCTCTCATGTTTAACTGTTTTCCACTTTTTCTTTGGTCATTTTAGCTTTTTTGGCCAGGGTGAAGGGAGTATCTGCCATCAAACAAGAAGACAGCCGCATGTAACTACGACGGTGTTTGCTAGTTCACCTTACATGCATTAATGTAATAACGTGGTTAGCCTACTCAACGTAAATTACACACAAACAACATGAAGCTACTCACGCAGAGAAGAACGGTTGCTGCTGCCATCATCATCCTCATCATTTCTGCTACACTGGCAGGGCTAGGGGCCAGGACTCTCCTCTTCGGGTTCTTGAGGGATTTTGCTAACTCCGGGTCCGATAACAGGCACCACACACGCAGTAGACGTGCACGGTGTGAGGTCTCGTAGGAAGCTAACAAATACGGCGCCTTACTCGGCTTTTAAAAAAAACGCTATGCATCGCCAGGTGTTTCATCAGATTCGAGGTGTTACCTCCTTTGCACAGTATCAGCTTAAAGCACTTGTTGCAGGCTGCTGAGTTTGCATCTTTTGCTGTGAAGTACAGCCAGACTTGTGACCACTTTGCCTTGGGCATATTTAATTTGTAGCTCTGCTCTAAAAGAATGTACCGGTAAATACCGGTACCCATTCCTACATACAATCAATATAAGACTCCACCAACAAAAAGGCTCTCAAAACAATATATGTGAATTTTTGCATGTATTCATATAATTATTACTTTTTTCTTTTTACCCTTGGTTTTGTGTGTTCATGTTCTGTTCTTGTCACGGTCTGGCTAGGGCAGACCGTATGTTGCAGGGAAGGACTCAAGCGCAGACCGAAATGAGATATGAATAACAAAACAAGCCGTTTATTAAGGCAAGAAACGAGGGTACAAAATAATAGGGAATCGATGAAAACTAAACAATGATCTAAACTGGGTGAACTAAAATGAAACATACAAAACTCTAAACATAACGAACTGACAGGGATACCTGGAGCGGAGACATAGGAACAACGGAGCAGTACAACGGACGACCTGACAAAGAATGACTGAGAGCACACAGACTAAATGGACACAGGAGGATAATGAGGGAAGTGGCAACACATGGGGACCCAGCTGACACATGAACATAATTACGTCACAGGGGGAGAGTAACTGAACATGATGAACACAGACACGCCAGACCTCTTCACAATAAAACAGGAAACACAGTGAGATATAGACATGACAACCTGAACTTGACAACATAAGCCACATACATGAAATACATGAAAAGCAGGGGAGACTTAACATAGTGGAAACACGAGGGGAAAATAACTAGAAACACCTAGGCATGATAACGATGAACTAGGAAACCTGAAGGCTACATAAACTAAACACAAAACGCTGGCTCAGCAGACCCAGGATCATGACAGTTCTTATGTATACTTCATCTGTTTGTATGTTGTATACTCATTACTTGTTAAATAAAGTTCTTTAAAAAAAGGAAAAAAAGTCGATGACCCATGCAGGAACGTATCTCTGCCTACTGTGGAGGTCACGTGTTTCCGGTTAGTGTGGAGGTCCCAATATGGCGCTCCCCAGTGGCTGCAGCCAGACCTTTCTCCCTCCCCTTTCCCTCATCCACCTGTTGCCTCTGTGGAAGCTCTGCCATAGCCACCACCAAACAACTGACTTCTTTTTACACATTGACCAGCATCCGGCCAATCCACCACCTTCCATCGTTTATACCGTTACAAAAAAAAACATCATCGGCCCATAAAAACGAAAAATCACCATCGGTATGCCCGATGGTGATTTTTATCATTTTTTTTTAATAATTTTTATAATAATTTTTATAATTTTATTTTTATTTATGTTTTATTAACCCTTCACGTGGCAGCTGTGACACGCGTGCCCAGGGTTGCCGACCCCTGCTCTAAAGCATCTGATTTGGATTCCTGAGATCAAATATATTTTCCTTTGGCTTTGTTTTCTTCCCATTTGTGGCTTTAATGTAGTGTTACATCCTGTTTGTTTGCTTCCATCTGTATACATGTCCAGATTCACTGTTATGTTTCTATTCTTACATTGCTGTGTGATCACTGTTCCCTCTGCTGACTGATGTGACCTTTTGTATCTCACACTGATACTTGTCATATTTGTATCTGCGTCTAAAAGATAAAAAGTTTCCCATGCTAAAACACAGCTCCACCTGCTGCAGTTCTCCCTCTGAACCACTAGATGTCTCTGTTATCTAAATGAAGACGTGCAGCACAGCAACCACAGCAGCGCTCAGATCACACGTGTCCTGTTATTATGTATAAAAGCATGAAACAGGTGAGACAGGTGGGATCAATATTAATGTTGTGGAAATATATGAAAAAGCAACAGAAGAGTGAAAACATTTCGTGTTTCTAGAAAGATCTTTCAGCTCACAGCTGCTCACAGACTGTATTTACAAGTGACAAACTGCAACTCTACAGTACATCTACAGTATATATCAAATATATTCTGTATTCAAATCTATTGAGTGATGTTTGAAAGTCTTTCCAGATGAGTTTGATCCAGGAGGGTCTGAAGCCAGAGTCAGACAGAGACTGTGCAGAGACTGTAGAAGGACAGAGCAGCAGCAGAGCAGTCCAGATACACTGATGATCCTCTGTCAGATCCAGAGGGACACACAGGGATGATGCTGGACTCTACATTGTGTCTGACAGTGGAGCTGTTCTCAGAGCAGTTCACTCTGCAGCACTGACAGTCATCTGCACTTCTTCTCATTCCTCTGTCAGTCACTGCTGGATGAAGCTCTCCTCTCCACCTCCCAGTAACATGGCCCAGTCAGAGCGTCTCTACACACAAGCTGCTGCTGCTTCAACCTCTCTGGATCATCAGGACACAGCTGCTCCTCTCTCAGCACACACACCGTCCTGTTTACCATCATCACCACCTGCAGAGAGAAGAAGAAAGAGCAGAGGAGATAAACGAGTGTTTCCAGAGACTTCATCAGCTGTCAGTCAGTGATGCAGCACATCCACTACAGTGCTGGGACTAACTTTTTGACATGGGCGCACAGGCGTACCGGCGCAAGAGTTAGGCGCACTCAAATTTTTCAACCGCATCGCTTAACACCGCAGTTTTACATGTGCACTTTCTTTGGGGGGGAAGCCCATACAGACAATATTCATTTCTAAATAATTAACTAACAAACTTGTGCTTAAAGTGCTTTGTCAATATTGTAGAAAATGTTAAACTTAATCATCATCTTGGCCTCCTCTGTCAGTTTCCTGCTGTCTGTTGCTGAAAGGCATTGGGGAGAGGGGACACTTGGACACTTATTGCAGCATATGTGTTTCCTGGATACACTGTGCTTTTTCAGCATTCAAAGATTGATGGCACCGTGTCAGAGCACTGGCTATGAATTTCAGACGGATCAGGCTTTAACTTAACAAAAAAGTTATCAATATCTTTTCATCTGTTCTTATTACCCACAGCTACATCCACTTCTGTCGGGCCTAGGCTGCTCACTAGGGCTGGGTATCATCACTGATTTCTATAATCCATTTGATTCTGGTTCTCAAAGTCCTGATTCGATTCAATTTAGCCTCAGACAGTCAGAAATATTATAATTCTGATTATTTATCAGTACTGATACATGTGAGACTTCATCAGAATTGTGAAAATCACAGCAGATGCAGCAGCAGAAGTAACTGAGAATAAAACACAGAAAAACATGAAGGAGATTTTCCTGGTCTGGCTTTTTATAGCAGATAACCTTAAAAATATTCTACAATGTTCTGCATATAAAGTTTAACTTTCTTCAGTATTGAACAACAGAAATTAGGCTTTCTTGTCCGGTCATTTAAGTGAAAAAAAGAAAAAGAAAAGAAAAAGACAGCAGCCACAGCGCTGTAAACAACGGTAGACTGGTGGGTAATAAGCGAATGAATAATGCAGAAAACAGAGATTTGAGACGGGAAACTGTTCTTGAAGTACACACAGAGAGCTGTGTATGAAGTGTGATTTTTATCGTGGTGGAAGCAAAACAGCAAAAGTCAGAGGGAATTCATGATGACATTGATCAAATGTGAAGCGTGGTTTGCTGCTTCTTTTGCTGCTGGCTCGGAGAATTTTGGTTGGAGAGAGACAAAACCTGCAGCTCAAAATCAGCGCAAAAAAGACATAAACACAGAGCGGACCCGATGCATCAGAATTGCTAAGCTCCGACAGCGTGTCCGTGTTCGGTCCGTTGGGTGAGAAAGCCGTGACAGACAAAGCTGATTCTGATGCGTCGGGTCCGCTCTGTGTTTACGTCTTTGTGTGGAATCTGTTAATGAATTGATATCACTTTATTCAAGAAACTCACCTCTCTCTTCCACCTGCACTTTCAACTGGACCACGGCCAATCAGAGAGGTCCCGCCCCTGACTATCTCTGATTGGTTTAGTCAACGATAGGGGAATAATGTGTGTCTGTTGTTGACCACACGGAGAGTTGCAGAGAATTTTTTTTTTTTGTTACCCGAACAGTTGGGTACGACCAAATATTTTTTTTTAGTCGCATCACTGAAAAGTTTGGTCGCATTTGCGAACAAATTGGTCGCACTCTAGAGCCCTTCAGTATAAAGAGCAGCAGGGACTTCAGTGCTGGGACTGTACTAGGACTCATTGTTGCTTCACTTTTCTAATTTTTGGATTTTTATTGAAGTTGATGAAAATGTTTTTCACTCCTAGTTTGAGTTTGGACTTTCATTCATTAGAAGAACCTTGGTGTGTCCACTCTGTGTCGGTCCTGGGTCTCCTGACCCAGCGTTTTTAGTTCTTTGTGATTTTTGTATTATTGTACTTGTGTGTGTGATTTATTCTAGGGCTTCTAGTTTTGATCCCTTGCCCTTCATGTCACTCTGTTCTCTCTCTGTTCTGTGTAATTATGTGTCTTTGCATGTTTGAGTTTCTTGTTTTCTGTCACTCTGCATTGTGCATTATGTTCTCATGGTTGGTCTTTTGTTACTCCCTCTAGTCTAGTCTCTTGTGCTCCAAGCTGAGTATTTCCCTCTGTGTATTTTGGTTCTTAGACCTCTGCCTTATGGTTTATTTCTCTGTGTTTCTTAGTTGCTGTCTCCACTGTGTCAAGTTCGCGTCTCTGTGTGATCCTTCCTGTTTTACTTTGAAGGTCCGTGTCTTATGTGAATGTGTCCTGCTTTGCTTGTCTCGTCAGTTCTAATTTCCCCCAGCTGTGCTCTCCTTCTGTGTCTCATTCTCCTCGTTACTTCCCAGTGTATTTAGTCCCTGTGTTTCTCTGAGTCAGTGTTGCGTCATACCCTCAACAAGCTGTGTGTGTTTTGCCTCCGTGTTACCAGTGTTTTGTTTCTAGTTCCAGTTCAGCATTTCTGCTTCAGTGTTTTATAGTGATGGGCAGATGAAGCCTCATGAAGCACTGAAGCTTTTCATCCAATTGGTTCACCCCAACGCGAAGCTTCTTGAAGCTTCATTTGCTCTAGTAGGACACCTACTGGACGTAAAAATATTAGTTGGCATGAATTTGAAGAGCGTGGCCTTTTGCACACAGCCTGTAAATGTCAACAACAAAAGGAGTGTGTAAAACATCTATATTGTAGTGATGGCAGTATACTGTGTATATTTATACTGGCAGTATGGAAAATGATCATTTGGAAATGCTTAAAATGGAAATGATCATATACTGTGAGGTGTGGACAGTGGTTGTGTTTTTGTAACATTGAGGCAAGGACAGTGATTAGTGTTTAGGGGACACATCATTGGTTTTTATTTAAAAAAAAACAGTTTCTCCACTGTGGCAGGTCGTAGGCGATTTTTTTTCCCCTAAACTGTCTCTAACTCTCATTAACCGCAACTCTCCATCAAACGCCCACATTTTGAATGAAGTCTGAGAGGTTTATATCGCTGTCATAGCTCGCGGCAAAGTTCGAACCGCTTCCTGAACCAGTCACGTGGTACAGCCGAGCAGCGAGGCTTCGGACGTCATCATTTTCAGCTCCTCCCATAAATGAAGCAAGCCTCGATACGCGCTTCGCGGAAACGCCCCCTCCATTACTCGACACAAGCTTCGAAGCCTCGATACAGAACGTCACATCACTAGTGTTTTAGTCCACCAGCGTTTTTGTTTGTCTTTTGGTGAGTTTAGTTAGTAAGAGGTTTTCCAGCAATAAAGCTGTAATAAAGTCTCTGTGTGATACTTCCTGTTTTACTTTGATGGTCCGTGTCTTATGTGAATGCGTCCTGCTTTGCTTATCTCGTCAGTCCTGATTTCTCCCAGCTGTGCCCTCCTGTGTGGCATTCCCCTCGTTAGTTCCCAGGGTATTTAAACCCTGTGTTTCTCTAAGTCAGTGTCGCGTCGTCCGTCATGCTGTGTGTTTCTACCTGTAGCTCCATGTGTGTTTTGTTAGAGTCTGCCCAGTTTAGATTTTGTAGAGTTTTTGTGTTCAGCAATAAAAGCTGCCATTTTGAGTTCAGTCCTGTCTCCAGTGAGTTTGCGTTTGGGTCCAATTCCTGCCTGCCACACAGCCGAAACATGACACTCTGAGCTCTGTAGGAACACCAACAACAAGCCCAACAATCCAGATGGATGGTTCCAGCTGTTAACTGGAGGAATTCCATCCAAACATCTGCTCTCACTAAATTCTTCCTCACCTACAGACTGTGTTCTTCACTGCTTTAAACTTGGAAATGAATGCAGTCATTGGTCTGCGTGCTGCTTTGTTCAGAGAGCTGATTGGCTGTTGACAGTGTTTGATCAGAGCGTGTCAGCCGTTACTATGGTGACCATAAAGGTGAGAAACAGGAAGTGTTTGTGTCCAATCCTGAAGCCTGTCACCATTCTCCTCTCACAGCTTCACTGAGGAGCTGCAGCTTTACAGGAAACACTGGATCTTTGTTTCATACTGACTGTGTTTAGTACAATACTGCTGACAGCACCACCCACTCACTCCATCACTCTACTTACACCAGAGTCTCCAGTCTGTAGTCTGGACTCTGCTGAAGATCAGACAGCTGCTTCACATCTAGATCATTCAGGCTGTTTCCCAACAGGTCCAGCTCTCTCAGATGGGAGGGGTTGGACTTCAGCGCTGCTGCCAGATAATCACAGCTGATCTCTGACAAACCACAGCTCCCCAATCTGGATAAAGAATGAAAGATGTAAGTTTATTAGACAAAGTGTGAGCTTGAAATCATTCAGTGTTTCATCATCTGTTCAGAGCTGAAGAAGGTTCAGAATGTAGAAGTTTAGAAAATGGAAACTCCAAACAGCTGAAGCCAACAGGAAGCAGCTTCAAACAACCACAATAAGAGAAAAATCTCTGAATGTTTCACATTAAAGTCGTACATTTATCACAAAAACAGGACAAAGACTTGAAAAAGTCGTGTTTTTCCTTCCAGGAACCACAAGGCTTCACTTTTAAAGGTGAAGTGTGAAAGAAATGGACATATTTGAAGTCCAACACCTTTTTCCAGTCACATTATTAAAGCAGACAAACTACAAGCTCATTTTCATTCCAACAAGTCATCTTCCGACCTGGACTAACAACACTGGTCTCTATGTGCAGCTGGCTGTGAGACCAGTGCTCAGGGAGCGTCTACAAAGTGCAACACTGAAAGAACATCACACACTCATTTGCTTCCAGCACTTTCACACAAACATCTACTGTCATTATTGTCACCAAACTCTGTGGATCCTTTATTGCAAATTCAAATGGGATCAAATGGTCAGACAAAAGAGGGTTATGAGGAAATATGATGAAATGTTGTGTATTAGCAGCAAGTTATTGAATCATTTTCCTCAGAAACCAAACAAAATGATTGACAAACATGTTTTTACAAACTCAGTGTTGGACTTGGATCAGCAGGATAAGCTGATGTTTAAAGGCATTTGAGTCTCGCTGTATGAGAGTCCAGTTATTACTCAATATTTATGGATGATGCTCTTTCAGTGTTGCACTTTGTAGACGCTCCCTGAGCCTCACAGCCAGCTGCACATGGACCAGCTGACATTACCCAGTATTAGAGGCGGGTGTAAAAAAATGGATTTTCCTCTATAAATGGTTTTAATTTGAATAAAGCGATGTTGATTCATTCAATCCTGAATCGATTTTTAATATAAATGTGTTTTGCCAGAATCTCAGGTTAAAGCTCCCAAAAGTATTTCAACAACAAGCAAACAGATAAAACAGTAAATGAGAGCAGCTAAACACACAAAGATGGAAACACAGAGCGTGGATCGTTCACTCGACGGCACGTACACGGACACGCCGTCGGGGCTGAAAGTGGACAGCTCACAGATCCTGAAGCTGCAGGTTTCATCTGTCTCCAACCAAAACTGACTGAACCAGCAGCAGAAGAAGATCCAAACTACGCTTTACGTTTGATGAACATCGTCATGAATTCTCTCTGACTTTGACGTTTACTTCCTGCACAGCTCTCTCTCTCTCAGTGTACTTCAAGAACAGTTTACCTTCAAAAATCTGTTTCATGCATTATTCACTGCTTATTACGCACCAGTCTGCTGTTGTGTTCACTGCTGTCGGCCTCTGAAAACAAAGCCTCATTTCTGCTGTTCAATACTGAAGAAATTTAAACCTTTTAAAATGATGACAGATTACAAACTCTCAGCTGTGTCTGTAATCAAACCTCTGTAACTTTGCTTCACTTCAGACTGCAGAATATTTTGAAGGTTATCTGCTATAAAAAGCCAGAACAGGAAAATCTGCTTCATGTGCTTCTGTTTGATCCTCAGTGACTTTGACACAAAGGCCTCTGCTGTGATGATCACACCTCTGATCAAGTCTCACAGTGTCAGCTTTGTTTTTATACATATGGATATGTGCTGATAAATGATCAGAATTATAATATTTCCCACTGTCTGCTGTGTGCCGTGACCTTTGACCTGCTAAAGACAGTCAGCTGTGGATTATTCATTGTTGTGTCTGATACTTAGAACTGTGAGGAAGAACACTACACAGTTAATCAGGGTCCCCTCTCTCTGAATCAGGAAAGGTGGGCAGGCCGCGTGTGGGCCGCGGGCCATACGTTGAGTCTCACTGTTTGAAATGTGAACATTGTTCTGCTGCAGTCAATGGACTAAACCAGAGAAGAAGAAAACAGACTTTACCATGAAGATCCTCAGTGTGGATCAGTATAATATCAGCCTGATGTCTGCAGTTTAGTGTCAGCACAACTTTCACATCATATTCATCTCAGCACAACTAAAACATGCTGACTGACCTCAGAGTTTCAAGTCCACATCCTGGACTCTCCAGGAAACCACACAGATGCTTCACTCCTGAATCCTGCAGCTTGTTGTTGTAGCTCAGGTCCAGCTGTCTCAGATGGGAGGGGTTGGACTTCAGCGCTGCTGCCAGATAATCACAGCTGATCTCTGACAAACCACAGCCCCTCAATCTGTATAAAGAATGAAAGATATAAGTTTATTAGACAAAGTGTGAGCTTGAAATCATTCAGTGTTTCATCATCTGTTCAGAGCTGAAGAAGGTTCAGAATGTAGAAGTTTAGAAAATGGAAACTCCAAACAGCTGAAGCCAACAGGAAGCAGCTTCAAACAAACACAACAAGAGAAAAAACTCTGAATGTTTCACATTAAAGTCGTACATTTCTCATAAAAACAGGACAAAGACTTGAAAAAGTCGTGTTTTTCCTTCCAGGAACCACAAGGCTTCACTTTTAAAGGTGAAGTGTGAAAGAAATGGACATATTTGAAGTCCAACACCTTTTTCCAGTCACATTATTAAAGCAGACAAACTACAAGCTCATTTTCATTCCAACAAGTCATCTTCTGACCTGGACTAACAACACTGGTCTCTATGTGCAGCTGGCTGTGAGACCAGTGCTCAGGGAGCGTCTACAAAGTGCAACACTGAAAGAACATCACACACTCATTTGCTTCCAGCACTTTCACACAAACATCTACTGTCATTATTGTCACCAAACTCTGTGGATTCTTTATTGCAAATTCAAATGGGATCAAATGGTCAGACAAAAGAGGGTTATGAGGAAATATGATGAAATGTTGTGTATTAGCAGCAAGTTATTGAATCATTTTCCTCAGAAACCAAACAAAATGATTGACAAACATGTTTTTACAAACTCAGTGTTGGACTTGGATCAGCAGGATAAGCTGATGTTTAAAGGCATTTGAGTCTCGCTGTATGAGAGTCCAGTTATTACTCAATATTTATGGATGATGTTCTTTTAGTGCTGCACTTTGTAGACGCTCCCTGAGCCTCACAGCCAGCTGCACATGGACCAGCTGACATTACCCAGCATTAGAGGCGGGTGTAAAAAAATGGATTTTCCTATTTAAATGGTTTTAATTTGAATAAAGTAATTTTGATTCATTTATCCTGAATAGATATTTAATATAAATGTATTTTGCCAGAATCTCAGGTTAAAGCTCCCAAAAGTATTTCAACAACAAGCAAACAGATAAAACAGTAAATGAGAGCAGCTAAACACACAAAGATGGAAACACAGAGCGTGGATTGTTCACTCGACGGCACGTACACGGACACGCCGTCGGGGCTGAAAGTGGACAGCTCACAGATCCTGAAGCTGCAGGTTTCATCTGTCTCCAACCAAAACTGAGTGAACCAGCAGCAGAAGAAGATCCAAACTACGCTTTACGTTTGATGAACATCGTCATGAATTCTCTCTGACTTTGACGTTTACTTCCTGCACAGCTCTCTCTCTCTCAGTGTACTTCAAGAACAGTTTACCTTCAAAAATCTGTTTCCTGCATTATTCACTGCTTATTACGCACCAGTCTGCTGTTGTGTTCACTGCTGTCGGCCTCCGAAAACAAAGCCTCATTTCTGCTGTTCAATACTGAACAAATTTAAACCTTTTAAAATGATGACAGATTACAAACTCTCAGCTGTGTCTGTAATCAAACCTCTGTAACTTTGCTTCCCTTCAGCAGCATCAGCTCATGTTCACATGTTGATTCATGGTTTGCTTCAGTTTTTGATGGACTGCAGAATATTTTGAAGGTTATCTGCTATAAAAAGCCAGAACAGGAAAATCTGCTTCATGTGTTTCTGTTTGATCCTCAGTGACTTTGACACAAAGGCCTCTGCTGTGATGATCACACCTCTGATCAAGTCTCACAGTGTCAGCTTTGTTTTTATACATATGGATATGTGCTGATAAATGATCAGAATTATAATATTTCCCACTGTCTGCTGTGTGCCGTGACCTTTGACCTGCTAAAGACAGTCAGCTGTGGATTATTCATTGTTGTGTCTGATACTTAGAACTGTGAGGAAGAACACTACACAGTTAATCAGGGTCCCCTCTCTCTGAATCAGGAAAGGTGGGCAGGCCGCGTGTGGGCCGTGGGCCATACGTTGAGTCTCACTGTTTGAAATGTGAACATTGTTCTGCTGCAGTCAATGGACTAAACCAGAGAAGAAGAAAACAGACTTTACCATGAAGATCCTCAGTGTGGATCAGTATAATATCAGCCTGATGTCTGCAGTTTAGTGTCAGCACAACTTTCACATCATATTCATCTCAGCACAACTAAAACATGCTGACTGACCCAAGAGTTTCAAGTCCAAATCCTGGACTCTCCAGGAAACCACACAGATGCTTCACTCCTGAATCCTGCAGCTTGTTGTTGTTCAAAGACCCGTAGTACGTACTCAGGTCCAGCTCTCTCAGATGGGAGGGGTTGGACTTCAGTGCTGCAGCCAGATAATCACAGCTGATCTCTGACAAACCACAACCCCTCAATCTGTATAAAGAATGAAAGATGTAAGTTTATTAGACAAAGTGTGAGCTTTTTTTATTTTATTTTACCAAGTGGATCATCATGGCCTTGCCATATTGGTCCATTTGGTTGACCTTTATTATAATTATGAATTTATTTTATTTTCAGTTGCTACAAACGGGACAGACATAACTGTGGGATAGGACAGGGGGAAAGAATGAAAGAAAGAGGGGGAGAGAGGGAGAGAAAACCAAAGGGGAGAAGAGACGGTGAGAAGGGGGGGAAGAGAGAAAAAAAAACAAACAACAAAAAAAAACTCCTGGGTCACCTGTATGGAGAAAAAAAAAACAGAGGAGACAGCAAACAACAAAGAGCAACATAATAATAGAAAAAAAAGCACCATCACAATAAACTAGCTAGTCATAGATATCAATAGTTACTAAATAATAAACGATATTGTGCAGCACGCAAGATAGACAGCGCACAGTGTGCTTTGAGGCAGCAGCCAAGAAAGCTGTAGTCCGCGTCTGTGAATACCCATGTGTACACCTGTGTGCATACCTGTGTGGATCAGCATGCTTGCATTCCAAAGGTTTCTCCATGTAATGATCTGCTAGGAGTGTGGGGGGGCCACAGCCCTGTCCTTTATGGTATCAAGCAGGTATGGAGGAGATCAAAACTCCAGACATCCAGAGGCCCCCAGAACACAAGAGACCAAGGAAGACCCACAGAGGGGCAGCTGCGCCACTGTCCCAGTAAGAGCTAAGGAGAGTCCCAGATGAGGGCTCATTCAGCAGCCGCGGAGCAGAAGCCAGGGGGAGTTGCAGTGATGCGCCCGTGGGCTCCGCCGGCAGCCAGCTGTGCCTGAGTGACTGAGCCCCAGGCCGAGAGGCCGGGGGCACCCCACCTCCGAAATGGCCCGAGCGAGCCCCAATAAGCGGCCGCCAAGGAGTGAGCCGGTGTGTACCCGGACGCCCACCCCCAGATACAAAGAACCACCAATGCACCGACACCTGAGGGAGTCCGCCACCGGCAGGGGAAGTGGTGGTGGGTGGAGATAGGCCTCCAAACCTTGGAAGGCCCGAGATGTCCCCAGAGAGGTGGCGTCTGATACCCAACCTGACATATAGACACAAACATACAGGCACACACAGACACAAACATCCATTCCCACCCTCATGCTCTAATATGCACTCCACACTCAACCGACGTGGAGACAGACATAAAGAGACGCTGTATACATGATCACACTCCCCAAGCGTACTCTACAAACCGGGTCTAGGTACCCTTGCCCCTGGAGGGGGGAACCGCACCCAGACCCAGGTGGTGTTACCCTTTTCCCTGCGGTGGGGAGAGGCAGACCGCCCCGACTCCGCAGCAGCAGGGAGGCCCCACACCCCAGACCGCAGCCGGACGGCCAACTCCTCCTAGCCCCCGCTCCAGCAGGCCGCAGAGAACGGGGGTGAGAAAAGACTCCAAACCTCCCTCCACCCGCTCATAGTAGTGTTGATGCATGTGTGTTCTAAGGTGCAATTAAAACCCAGGAGGGCATGGAGCTACCTGCCAGAGAGCAGCAGGTAAGCGCATAGTCCCTCCTGATAGCCCTCAATGTCTACGTGTATTTAAAATTGAGAGGTGGGCAACGATGCCAGGGGTGAGGTGTACACCCTGATGGTAACTTGGACTCCGTGTATTGTGCCCACCCCCAAGATCCTATATGTATGTGTAATGAGGGTGTGAGTAATGTGAATGTCTAAGTTGTGGGATAAAATTGAGGCAGAGGCAGCCAGAAGGGGACAGGGGGGGGGGGGGGGGGGGTAGCCTCCTCTGCACCCTGGTGACATACCCCCTACTCCAAGGCCCTGCATGTGTGGGTGGTTGTGGTGGAGCGGGAGGAGGGAGGCTTAAAAATCATTCAGTGTTTCATCATCTGTTCGGAGCTGAAGAAGGTTCAGAATGTAGAAGTTTAGAAAATGGAAACTCCAAACAGCTGAAGCCAACAGGAAGCAGCTTCAAACAAACACAACAAGAGAAAAAACTCTGAATGTTTCACATTAAAGTCGTACATTTCTCATAAAAACGAGACAAAGACTTGAAAAAGTCGTGTTTTTCCTTCCAGGAACCACAAGGCTTCACTTTTAAAGGTGAAGTGTGAAAGAAATGGACATATTTGAAGTCCAACACCTTTTTCCAGTCACATTATTAAAGCAGACAAACTACAAGCTCATTTTCATTCCAACAAGTCCTCTTCTGACCTGGACTAACAACACTGGTCTCTATGTGCAGCTGGCTGTGAGACCAGTGCTCAGGGAGCGTCTACAAAGTGCAACACTGAAAGAACATCACACACTCATTTGCTTCCATCATCCAACCTGAAGAGGAAACAGAGACGCCTCCCCTTCAAAGTAAAAGCTGCTCCTTTTGGACACAGTATCAGAGAAAGTCTACAGTATAACATAGAAAAGACAGAACAAAGTTTTGGTTGTTTTTAAATTGTGCAGAAATGAAACTACACTAAGCTCAATTATGTGACAGACATTTCATCCCATGTCAGTTTGGCCTCATCCTGGGCCGGATTATCCAACACACACTCTGACCACAGGCCCAGGGGCCACGCACAGCTGGGCTCCATCCAAGAGACAGGAAACAAACCAACACAATAATAAAAAGCACCATGTGATCTTCTTACATCTTCAAGACAAACATAGTAAAAACACGAGCATATTTGTTTCCTGATAAAATGATGTGACAGGTAGAACAGAGTAAAGTGGTGGTGTTACAGCCTTTCTCCCCTCTGCTGCCGAGGCTGTTAGTCTCTCCCAAACTCAGCTACAGGACTTCCAAATGAATGAAAGCAGCAGAAGTGGCTTTACAAATGAAAGAGGAAGAGGAGAAGAAGAGGAGAGGGAGGCCACCCTGACCATCACTCCAGCTGAAAACATCACACTTCCATTAAAGTTGGTGAGAAAATGTTGAGCAGGATGAGCTGCTGGCTAATCTGGAGGCTGTAGCAGCAGCTCACAGTCACAGTGGATTTCCACTCATGAAAAAGCTCTGGCTGCTTCATTTCTCATCTCATATCAGAGACTTTAATGTTTCACTGAAGCTGTACTGTGATGCTTCCATATTCCAGTGAGGCCTCCATAATGATTTCAGCTGTTCTGTACACACACTGTGTGCCCTGTATGGCTCAAAGTCTCTGCAGCCTGTTTTTATCTGCTATCATCAGATCTTCATCATCCTCATTCACATCCCTCACACACTCTACAGCCTCATCAGCACTGACTTCATCTTCACTGACTGATGGAGCACAACATGAACCTGTGGAGGCTGAAACACTGTCCTGTCTAAAGACTAAAGAAAGTTTCAAACATCAATCAAAGACCTGAAATATAGAAAAACAACAACAGCCGCAGTCAGTGAACTCACCTCAGAGTCTCCAGTCGACAGTTTGGACTCTCCAGTCCAGCACACAGAAGCATCACTGCTGAATCCTGCAGCTTGTTCTCATTCATGTCCAGCTCTGTCAGATGGGAGGGGTTGGACTTAAGAGCTGAGGCCACAACTTCACAGTGAGACTCTGAGAGTCCACACCGAGTCAGTCTGTGATGATAGAAAATATAAAATGTGTTATTATAAAAGCAGAAAATCTGCATTATAAACACAGACTGAATGTATATGAAGACAAAACAGAGTGAGGTCATAATCTGATGGATCTGCTCTTGACATCTGTGCTTCAGCTCCTCTTACTGTGTTTGACATGACACAACGATTGAGTCTCTCTCAGACCTGCAGACTTTTAATGAGAATCTTTGTTTGGCTTTAATCTGCAGATGAAGGAGGAAGATGGTGTCACATTTAGGCTTTCATAATGTCCACAGTCTGTCACTGAGATCTGATCCAGAGTCAGAGTGAAGACACACATTTGGACTGTTTCCTGTTTTGACTCCAGAACATTTTGAATGAGTTCAGCTCAGTGAAGAGTTCCAGCTGGAAAGATGATCTCTGTTTACTACCTGCTGTCAGGTACGACTGGTCATGTCCACACGCAGGAAAAACCTGCTGACTGTTACCAAACGGAGCAGAAATCTCATCACTGGACAATAATGATGAATGAACTCAGAGCTGCTGATATCAGATCTGATTTCAGGGGAACTAAACACAGAAATGATTGGCTCATTTGAGCTTTCTGAGCCATTATCTGCTGGTGTGTCGCTAGTTGGCAGAAAGATCAGAAGATCAGTTTGTCTTTGATTGGTTTGTAAATGTCACTGTTTCCATTGGACCTGAGTGACGTACAAAGACAGAGAGGGAGAAAAAGGAGAGAGAGGATGGAGACAGCAAAGAGAGAGCAAACACAAACAGGTGAGAGTGGACAGGTGACCAAGGTCAGCAACCAATCAGAATCAGAAAGGGTTTTATTGCCAAATGTTGAGCAGGTTTACAACATTAGGAAATTGCTGCGGTGCTTCAGTGCAAACATACTGTCATAAATTCCGCTTAAATAGACATGAAATAAAAATAAGAATAAGAATTAAAAGTGCTAAGTAGATAGATATATACATGAGTGCAGGTGGTGATCAGTGCCAAACATGGAATGATGCAGTGAACACAGCGTAGGGTCATGTGTTAGTGGTGGGAACAGTCATACGGTTATTGTTCATGTGTCCAACAGCAGAGGGGAAGAAACTGTTCTTATGGCGAGAGGTTCTGGTGCGAATGGACCGGAGCCTTCTGCCTGAGGGGAGCAGGTCAAACAGACTGTGTCCAGTGTGAGAAGGGTCAGCTGAGATCCGAGCTGCACGCCCCAGTGTCCTGGAGGTGTACAGGGGTCTGTTCTTCGTACCTCGCTTACTACATCCAAGATCAAATGACACATCCAAGACCAAACCATCGCGCTAACCGTGAGCTTGCTAATCCGGTTCCCCGAACACACCTGTTGTTGACGATTAGTACAGCTGGACGCAGTAATGTGACATCACTGGGTGTCGTAAAAGGGGCTACGCATCGATAGTAGAAACATTGATCGGCAACCCTCTGATTGGTCGGCGAAAATGTTGAAGGGGCGCACTCGGTATTT
>NC_140528.1:742312-775227 GCF_057382185.1 Mchenga conophoros | reverse complement strand
AGAGAGATCCCTCAGACACTGTACAAACGAGCTGGCCCCAGTGTTTTCTGGCATTTTTAACTCCTCACTGCAGGCATGTCATGTGCCTGCCTGCTTCAAGTCCTCTACCATAATCCCTGTCCCCAAGAAACCTAGGATCACTGGACTAAATGACTACAGACCCGTGGCTCTGACACCTGTGGTCATGAAGTCATTTGAGCGCCTGGTTCTCTCCTATCTCAAGACCCTCACGGCCCCCCTCCTGGACCCCTGCAGTTTGCATACAGAGCCAACAGGTCTGTAGATGACGCCATCAACATGGCCCTACACTTCATCCTGCAGCATCTGGACTCCCCAGGAACCTACGCCAGGATCCTGTTTGTGGACTTCAGCTCTGCCTTCAACACCATCCTCCCAGACCATCTCCAAGGCAAGCTTTCCCAGATGAATGTGCCTGATCCCATCTGCCGGTGGATCACTGACTTCCTGTCGGACAGGAAGCAGCATGTGAGGCTGGGAAAGAATGTCTCCGACTCCCGGACCATCAGCACCGGCTCCCCTCAGGGCTGTGTTCTTTCTCCTCTGCTCTTCTCCCTGTATACCAACTGCTGCACCTCCACCCACCAGTCTGTCAAGCTAATCAAGTTTGCAGATGACACCACCGTTATTGGACTCATCTTGGACGGGGATGAGTCTGCCTACAGGAGGGAGGTTGAACATCTGGTGTCCTGGTGCAGCGTGTTGTGCGCTCTGCTGAGAAGGTGATTGGCTGCAGACTCCCATCTCTGCAGGACCTGTGCACCTCCAGGACACTGGGGCGTGCAGCTCGGATCTCAGCTGACCCTTCTCACCCTGGACACAGTATGTTTGACCTGCCCCCCTCAGGCAGGAGGCTCCGGTCCATTCGCACCAGAACCTCTCGCCATAAGAACAGTTTCTTCCCCTCTGCTGTTGGACACATGAACAATAACCGTATGACTGTTCCCACCACTAACACATGACCCTACGCTGTGTTCACTGCATCATTCCATGTTTGCACTGATCACCACCTGCACTCATGTATATATCTTTCTACGTAGCACTTTTAATTCTTATTCTTATTTTTATTTTTTCATGTCTATTTAAGCGTAATTTATGACAGTATGTTTGCACTGAAGCACCGCAGCAATTTCCTAATGTTGTAAACCTGCTCAACATTTGGCAATAAAACCCTTTCTGATTCTGATCCAGTCAGTTAGCTAGTAAGTATCCATTTCAAACAGGACAGTGGTAACAACAGCAGGCTACGGACAATTTTAAGTTTTAGATTTTAAACGGGCTGTATGCATTTCAATGGGAGCAACAGGACGGTCAAATCTCGCTGATTTTACTACAGAGTAGGACGGATTGTAGGGTAGCAAAATTGTCGGAAAACACATTTTCAACACTGCAGGTTACCTGGTGTAATGTTTTTCAGCTAAAAAGAAACATGGTCTGACTCCTACCTAACTATATAAAGAGTAACTGAAGGTTAAATGTAGCTAATATGTCCTGTTTTAAGCTAGGCACTTACACCTCCGCTCCGCTGCGTCTCAGCCACCATCGCTCTGGCAGAAAGGGCGCTAGAGCCAGAGTAGAGGAGAGGCGAGCTGGAACAAACCATTATGGGAGGGGGGGTATCTATACTTTTGTTGTTAAAATGTTACGTCTCAACCAAATACTGTATGCTCTTTATATTTTTAGTAGTGTGTCACACAAACAGCAAATATTGTCAAAAAAGTAAGAAATCTTTGGGGTGCTTTGATTCATTTTGGGGGAGCTGAAGCACCCCCAAAATGAATCAAAGCACCCCCAAAAATGGGCTAAAATCGCCCCTGAGTTGAAATATTAAGAAATAAATAGTAATTCATGTTTGTTGATTAGATTTATATGTTTAAATGTGTTATTTGTGCTAATTGTGCAAGTAGATAGGAACCTTTTCTAAAGTTGTGTTGTGGCTAAGAGGGCATTTTTTGGCTGTCACACTCAGCAAGCTAATTAAGAGACGAGCCACGAGGTTTGCACGTGTGCAGAAAGATAAATAAAGAGTGCCTTTTTTTGGACCTCCCCACCACGTAAAAATGAAAGTTTGTTCCCTTTGAGTGAGGCCAATGAGGTAAATGTTTTATTTATTATCGTTGTATGTAAATGCGTGACTGTTGCGTGGTATTCAAGCGCAATAGCCGCAGTGTGAGGTGTAATGTGTACTTTATTGATCATTTTGTTGGAATGTTTCGTTGTATATAATGCTTAAGGACTTTAGTAAGAATATTCATTTAAGTTTTTATTTCCTTTTAGTTCTGACGGCATTGTATCGGCTGTGGTTGGACATCATTACATGTTAAGATGTGGAAGAATCCTCCTGCCCGAAATAAATGTCAGTTTAAACACAAAGAACAAGTTGAGCTTTATTAAGACTCGAGGGGAGTAACAATGATCATTGTTCTGACAGCATTTTGAGTGGGAACAGTTCAAAGTTATTTACTGATTGAAACAAGCTGAATGTTTCTGTGCACGATGAAGAAGATCAGCAGCAGGAGCTCAGCTGATCAATGAATTGACATCTATCAGTCGTTTCATGAGATGAAGTCATCAGCAGACATTTGTTTTAACTGTGTGATGAATGTCAGAACGTCAGGGCTCTGCTTTAGTTACTACTTGATGATCATTGGCTCATTGTTGAATCCAGTGGCCCAGTCTGACCTCTGACCCTTTGCTGCATGTCTTCTGTGTTATCTCCACTTTCATGTCTGATCTTCTGCTGTATCGTCCAAAATAAACATCTGAATCATTTCCAACACTTCAGCAGATCTTTAGTTTGGGCAGTACAGCACAAAATAACACATATTGTACTATACTGCCCACTTCCTGATCTTATTGGATCTGTGTGTGAGGTTGGTGAAGGAAACACATGTTTACTGAGTGAATCGCTGCCATTAGGAACTAGTTTTTCATATCACAGCCTAGAAATCACACAGGACCATTTCTGCAAGTGAAAAAATGTAATTGGAGGAAAATAATTGTATAGTTTGTGCGACTGTTGTTTGTAAATGAAGAATTGTCCCAACTACATGTGCTGCTGACCTTTGACCTTTTCTTTAGGTGCACAGAGGCCAGAGGAGTCTGTGGAAACATCCAGAACTGAGGCAGTGCTACAGATGTCTTCAAATAAAGTGGTGTATTATCCATGGATGCGTTCCATTCCTGTTTAGACCTGCTGGCTGTCAATGGGCTTCATTCCATTTCAGACTGCCGGTGGTCGGCTGGAATCTAAACTCAACATGGCTCCTGTGTTAGAAGAGCCTCTGATTTTAAAATATGCACATTGAATAGTTTCTTTCCAGCACTATGGAGCTACCAGCCCAGTATATGTAGCCCACAGTAGATGGAGTTTTCAAGCTGGACTGACAAACATCAGGACTCATGTGATCCCTACATGTGGACCTTTCACAGATGGATCCAAGTGCAGATTCAACTCTGCATTACATTTGACTTCAGCTGTTACACACTTTCATTTTCTAGCTGTGTCACTTCCTGATTTTTGGATCAGATAGTTTATCCATGTCCACAAATGTTTGGCTGCATATTTTTATCATCTATATTTTCCAGTCTTCATGCAGCCGATATTTCATGTGAACTCCAATCTGCCACCTGCCATCACGTTTTCAGGGTTAGTTCAGTGTTGGAAATGTAGGACAAACAGCAGCACATGTTCTCTAAATGTTTGCAGTCATTTTTAAATGACGCTGATACTACATGAAACATTTTCCACATTTATTGTCTTTGAACAGAGAATAATAAAGCCATCAAACATATACAGGCTTCTGCAAATACAAACTTCTGTGGTGCATTTGATGACCTGCAGAGGAGAACAAGTCGGGCTTTTCAGCCCTAACACAACCTCTTTGTTCTCAATACTACAAAACCTTAAAAGGCTGATATGCAAGTTTGCATGAATCACCAACACAGTTGTGTTTGTTTCTAGTGTAGTTATAAATAAGGTGATCAAATATCTGCTGACTGATTAGATCCAGTATCTATTACAGATGAACTGGACATCACAGCATGTTGTTAATCCGTCATATCAAACTAAACAGTGTTGCTGGTGTAAATATCCTCCAATAAAGTCAGATGGGCTGAGGGCTGCTGTTGCCAGGTAACGATGATGTCACACTGGATCTTCTGATCTTGAGCATCGTAGCGCTCGGAGTCTGATGTTGGCTCATGTGTTGTCATACACCAACATGACGTTCTACTAGTCAAGGCCTCACCTTCACCCACTGATGCTGATCACACAGACCCACTAATAGAACTGTTTTATCAGGTTTATGCAGCATCACCATTAATGTCACATTTAATCAGACCACATTTACATTACAAGCCCACTACAACCATTATCAACATGTTAAATTACATTATACATCTGCAGTGGTTTAAAGCACCACTATTTTAACCTTCATTTCTTCACCTTAACAGTTCATTCCTCAAATGAAGCAAAATATTTGACCCTCAAAACAATGTACCAACAAATAATTTAATATTTATTTTCCAACTTTTACACGTGAAATCAAACAAGTGTATTTAACAGTGAAACCAGAGTGGAAGCTGCTCATATAGAGTCCAACCCAGGCTAAAAGTAAGTTGAGTAGAGCAGCATCATCAAAGTGTCGGCTCTCTGAACACGGTGCAAGATCGCCATCTGCAGGACAAAACTAGTTTTTCTCATCCTCCTCGTCAACGTCAAGATGATGTCATCGTACAACAAAACATGCAGATCAGGTGACATGACTGTCTGAGAGGCGGAGTTAAACTGTGGCAGGTAAGCATGTGGAGGAGGAGCAACAACTGCAGCATGACGCTGGAACATCATCATTGCATTATACAGTTTCCTCTCTAACTGGATGATGCTGTGAACAAGAACAGCTGTGGAACCATTGGCCATTTGCCATAGTGTAGCTGAGTCAAAACAGCCAAGTGCTGAGAGGGAAAACATGATGATTTATGTAAAGTCATAACTGGCTGCAGCAGCTGAGCTTTGACCTGTGAGCTGCAGCTTAAGCTTCTTTTATGGTTCAGTGTTTAATGTTTAAACTGTTTATGGCTGCACACACGCCCGCAGTCAGGTTGTATACATATTGAAATATTATATACAGTGTGGCAGCTGACCTTTGACCTGCGAGCTTCAGACTCATTGCTGGTGTGAGGTGTTTAATACTATTGAAGCTTGCAGACACACCCACATCCTCTGATTTGTTCTCAGGGTTGTTCAGTGTGTTGGAGTTGGAGCAGAAACCTGCTGCAGGTTAATTATTGATCAAACAATATCACACAAGGTGCAGCAGCTGACCTTTGACCTTTGAGCTTCAGACTCTTTGCTGGTGTGAAGTGTTTAATGTGACTTCAGCCTGCAGACACAGAGGACTGATGAAGCAGAAGATTGTCTCTGTTTCTACACAGACCTGGTCCAGACAGCAGAGCTGCAGAGGGAAGACGTTCATGGGAAGAAGCTGAGTAAGTGCAACGTCCTCTTTGAATCCTGGATCAGGAAGTGAAGCTGGTGAATATTTGGTGTTTAAATAAGGTTTCTGTCTTTGACTCAGTCTGCTGTCACTTTGTTTCAGAGAGAAAAAGAGATTTCAGATTAACTGCATTATATGCTGAGTAACTAAATGCTGCTAGTCTGTGGTGTCACTCCCAGCAGCATCACGTCATTTCTTTACTCTGACCTTTAACATCAGTTAACTTAGCTAGCAGAGCAGCTAGCAGTTAGAGTATGAACTCTGTGTCAGCAGTCAGCTTGGTCCTGGTGGTCACCTGGTTTCATGTTTGCTGATGATCCAGATGTGTCCACATAATTATTAATTTCTGTAAATGTAAAGACTTTACAGATAAACAACAGCAGCCCTCTGGCTGGACTGTAACCTGTGAGTTTCCTGTGACTGAAACCACAAGCTGACATTTTCCTTCTGAAGCAGCTGAATGGATGTTTGAGTTTACCTGCATACATGGTGCAAATAAACCCGCTTTGGATGGTTTGGAGGCGGAGCCCAAAGCAGGACAGGATTCTAATGTGATTGGTCACTTTGATGAGGTGGCTGGAACTCAGGTGGTCGAGCAGGTCACCTGCTAACCAGAAGGTTGGTGGTTTAATGCCAGTCTGCATGATGTCCTTGGATAAGATACTAACCCCATGTTGCTCTCCGATGCAGACGCAGGTTCTGCAGCCTCTGCAGCCTCTGCAGCCTCTGCACTGCTGTGCCATCAGTCTGTTGGACAGTATTTGATAGATTTCAGGGGAAAATGAAGGAACATGAACAACTGGTCAGAAACACTTATACTTTATACATCATGCTTTTCTTATGCAACATCCACACGTGAATCATGAAACTTTAACATTTAAAGGATCGTAGCTCTGTTGCTAAATTATCTGACTCTTGTTTTAATGGTAATAGTCAAAGTGTGATCGGTGAATTGTGAGCAGCAGAAAGGATGAAAGCACCAATGCTGGCACAAGGGGCCACAAGCCAGTGTACTCCAAGTGCCAGCCTGGGTAAATGGGGAGTGTTGCATTAGTAAGGGCCTTCTGAACTAAAGCTTTACCAAATAAAATGCGTGGATCATAATGAATAAGACTGTTATGCTATTGATGGCTGTTCACCTTACATTAATGTAATAACATGGTTAGCCTACTCAATGTAAATTACACACGAACAACATTAAGCTACTCACCCAGAGAAGAACGGCTGCTGCTGCATCATCATCCATCATCATTTCTGCTACACTGGCAGGGCTAGGGGCCAGGACTCTCCTCTTCGGGTTCTTGGGGGATGTTGCTAACTCCGGGTCCAATAACAGGCACCACACCAGCAGTAGATGTGCTCGGTGTAAGGTCTCGCAGCAAGCTATCACATACGGTGCATTTCTCGGCTTTTACAAAATGCTATACGTCGCCGGGTGTTTCATGGTAAATGGACTGATTCTTATATAGCGCTTTTCTACTCTCCCGGAGTACTCAAAGCGTTCTATACAACATGTCACATTCACCCAATCACACCCATTCTCACAAGCACTTTATCTGTACTCAGTGTTTTCTAAGTGCATTCACACTCCGATGGATCCATCAGAGAGCAAGTTGGGGTTAGTATCTTGCCTAAGATACTTGACACACAGGTTGGAGGAGCCTGGGATCGAACCATCAACCTTCCGATCAGTAGGTGACCAGCTCTACCTCCTGCATCTGAACAAAGCAGAAGTACACACCAAACTCAATGGATAGTCAAATGTAGAATCACAGAACAGAACTGCAGGCTGAGTTTGGATGTTTGTCTTTCACACCTCTCTGTGGCTCACACACACAGTGACGTCAGACACAGTCACACACACTGTTCCATCTGCTTTGTGCACAAATTCATTACTTTCTTCCTTCAATGATCTACATACTACGTGCTGCCCAGTGAATACTTTGCAATGTATTCAGTGGGCAGATATTGATTATATGGTAAACAGGCTGTAGCATAAACATCAGGTCTGTTCTGAAAACTGGCTTTATTTTTTCAAAGTAAGGGAATATCTGTGGTCTGATACCGCGGGCTCATGGGCTAAGGACTTGGATTGACAAGTCAAGCGCAGATGATTGTGTTGTTTCTTATAAAGGCTTGTGTGTGTGTGTGCCTTCCTGTGTGTGTCCTTGTGTCAGTGGAACTGAATCAGTGTGTTAGAGAAAGTGCTCCTCTGCTGTGCCGTCATCGTGTGGATGCTTCTTTTAAAGTTGGAACTCATGTTTTTATGATCTGCTTCATTTCATTGAACCTTTATTTCTAACCATGAAGTCCCTTTGAGGTTACAGCCTCCTGGTTAGGTTTAGGCTGTTATTGTGCTTCAGACTGAAATATGAGGAGTAAGGAGTGGGGCTGGTTAGCCCTCATGACCCTCACCATAACACATACGTCACAGGACAGTGTTTACCACAGAAACTCCATGAAATGATCAATGAGAACTTTAGAAACCCGTCAGTGTGATGCTTCCAGTACAACAGCACCTCTGAGTGTGTGTGTTTGCCTCTCAGACTAACTCCACCCTGACATCAAGAAGATGGAGGAAGAGGATGGAGCAGGATCTGCAGCATCCAGCTGTGTGTCTGTGAGGAGTGACCGGTCCAAAGAAGAACCTCCATTCTTCAGTAATGAACCTGCGGCAAGAATGTAAGAGAGCTGCTGACTCATTTATTCAGTGTAAATAATGATTTTTGATGCAATGGGAGAAGAAAAATGACAAAAACTGTTTTAAAAATAAGGATTAAAATATTACAAACTATGTTTTTGAGTTTCCTGATGTAGCACAAAAATATATGAACATAACTGTATATAGGACAGATATTTTACGGTTCTTTTAGGCAGCACCAAAAAACAAAAAGACTATTTTTAAGCTGTCTGAGGTAGTGAGTCAACATGTCACACTGGGTCAAAGGTCAGGGAGTAAAAGTGTGTTTTAAAGGAGGTTTAGAAGCAGCGAGTGAAGGAGCCTGTCGAGGTAAATCGTTCCATAACTGATCAAATTCAGTTGGTGGACCTCTGTGTGAAATCAAGCATCTGGTTCACAGAGAGGATAACCCTCACATGGGCTGTACAACATTATATAGGGAGACAAAAACAGAGATTATCGTAGCCATCGCTCTCTCGCATGGACGTGGCAGTCTTGCTGTCTGCTGCGAATCCTCCCCGTACCTCCGTGACCTCGTCTGGTATCTGCTCCCTCCTCTGTAAGAGACAGTAAAGGAAAACACGTCTCTGCCTAGTCTTGAAAATCTAATCTTATCATCCATTGTTCTTCTAGGGCCTCTTCTTCTTGTGGCCTCAGCTAACTGCTAATATTTAAATGGCTAACATTAACATGTGTGCCAGCCAGGTTCACATTTATGATGAACTATGATTAATTAACTGATGTTGAAACTGGAGCTTTACTGACCTCTGAAATTCCTCCTAAAGTGTTATTCAGTGTTGTGACAGTCAGCTGCTTCAGCTGCTGCTGGGATGGGCTGTGGCAAAGAGAACAGAGAAAATCCAAATCAGAGTTTTTCTCTGAATTAAAGGGAAACAACAATATATTCTACATGGTGAAACTGATGGTTTATGGTGTTTGGGTCTGTTTTTCTGTATTTATGCAGATAAAGTGTAAACTCAGATGAATTATACCATCAAATGTTAAAGGAAAATATCAGGATGAGTGTCTGTAAGCTGAGAAGGACGTGAAGCGAGCAGTTTATCCCAGAGCTGAAGCTGCTCTGTGTGCAGAGATGAGCTCAGATTCCTGCTGTGATTGATCAACAGTCACAGAAATGTAGACTTGTAGTTATTACTGCAGTATGGTCACAGCAGATACTGATGAACATGTATTATGAGGATGGATGATCAAGTTTCTCACTCTCTCCTTTAAATCTCAGTTTTTTCTTCTTCACAGTTTATCTGTTAATTTATTAATGAATAACACTGAAAGAGTTTCTGTTATGTTTCCCCTTGAACATCAGCTTATTAGGGCGGCATTAGGAAATAGCCCCCCTCCAAAGAATGAATAAATGAATGATGATAATAATAAAATGATTAAAAAGCAGAGCTCAGAGTGGTAGAATGGTCAAACATGGATCCACGGGTGGTTCAACTGCATTTGGTGACGTGACTAAAGCAAATCTTTCAAATAATCCCACCATCAACGGGATGTTGTCTCCTTTACTACGGTTACTTTACTTGGTCACCGTGTGAATTTCTTTGAAATGAATCAAATTCTTTTATTTGTTGGTTGTTGCATATTTAACCTCTACAGTCAGGAAAGGAGGAGATGAGGCCTCAACAATGTTGGGTTGTAGCTGTGGTTCAGGTTAGAGTGAGTGTCCATGGAATAAATGTAAGTCAGTGAACTGGAAACATGACTGTGTTCAAACTTTGTTTTCCTTTTTATAATGAGTCTAATCAAAGGTGGACAGAAGTATCTCCACTTTGACTTTTCTGTGTCACCATCAGAGCTTCTGCACAGTGTGGAGAAAGATCCAGAAGCAGAGCTGGACTGCAGACAGCCAGTCAGAGCAGCTGTGTACAAAGTAAGACTGAACATCTGTCTGCTGATGGACTCATTTCTGAAAACTGGACTTCTTGTGTTGTTCAGAGATTGAAGACTTTTCTTTCTCTTTAGTCTCATTGTTTTTCTTTCTTTCAGCAGATGTTGGTCTGCAGGAGGTTTTAGATGAACATAAGATCAGTCTGAGGAGGAGATGTGAACGTGTGACTGAAGGAAGTGATGAAACAGGAAGTAGAACCCTCCTCAACAGGATCTACACTGAGCTCTACATCACAGAGGGACAGAGTGAAGAGGTTCATACCCAACATGAGGTGAGGCAGCTGGAGACAGCTTCCAAGATGGACGCCCTCCATGACGCTCCAATCAGGTGCCAGGACATCTTTAAAGCCTTACCTGACCAACAGAGACCCATCAGAGTGGTTCTGACCAACGGCGTGGCTGGTGTTGGAAAAACCTTCTCAGTGCAGAAGTTCACTCTGGACTGGGCAGAGGGCTTGGAGAACCAACATGTCAGTGTGCTGGTTCTGCTTTCATTCAGGGAGCTGAACCTGATCAGAGATGAGCAGTACAGTCTTCTGGAGCTGCTCCATGTTTTCCATCCAACATTACAGAAGGTCACAGCAGAGAAGCTGGCTGTCTCTCAGCTTTTGTTCATCTTTGACGGCCTGGATGAAAGCAGACTTTCATTGGATTTCACCAACAGGAAGCTGCTGTCTGATGTCACACAGAAGTCATCAGTCAGCCAGCTGCTGACAAACCTTATCCAGGGGAAGCTGCTTCCCTCGGCTCTCGTCTGGATAACTTCCCGACCCGCAGCAGCCAATCAGATCCCTCCTACATGTGTTGACAGGCTAACAGAAGTACGAGGCTTCACTGACGCCCAGAAGGAGGAGTACTTCAGGAGGAGATTCAGTGATGAAGAGCTGTCCAGCAGAATCATCTCCCACATGAAGACATCCAGGAGCCTCCACATCATGTGTAGTATCCCAGTCTTCTGCTGGATCACTGCTACAGTTCTGGAGCACATGTTGACTACAGAGCAGAGAGGAGAGCTGCCCAAGACCCTGACTGACATGTACTCACACTTCCTGCTGGTTCAGACAAAGAGGAAGAAGAACAAGTACCATGAGGGACGTGAGACGAGTCCACAGGAGCTGACGGAGGCTGATAGGAAAGTTCTTCTGAAGCTGGGGAGGCTGGCGTTTGAACATCTGGAGAAAGGAGACATCATGTTCTACAAAGAAGACCTGGAGCAGTGTGGTCTGGATGTGACAGAGGCCTCGGTGTACTCAGGAGTTTGTACAGAGATCTTCAAAAGAGAGTGTGTGATCTTCCATAAACCAGTCTACTGCTTTGTTCATCTGAGCATTCAGGAGTTTCTGGCTGCTGTCTACATGTTCCACTGTCACACCAACAGGAAGACAGAGGTGGTAGAAGATTTTCTAGGGAATGTCAGAGAAGAATACAAAATCAGATCTTTCTTTGAGAACATGTTCAAGTCTTATAGCTTCACATCACTGGATGTCTTTTTAACTAAAGTCATGTCTAAATCCCTCCAGAGTAAAAATGGCACCTGGACCTGTTTGTTCGCTTCCTTCATGGCCTCTGTCTGGAGTCCAACCAGAGACTCTTAGTAGGTCTGCTGGGTCAGACAGAGATCAGTCCAGAAACCATCCAGAGAGTCATCAACAACCTGAAGAAGATCAACAGTGATGAAATCTCTCCTGACAGAAGCATCAACATCTTCCACTGTCTGATGGAGATGAACCACCTCTCATTATTTCAGGAGATCCAAGAGTTCCTGAAGTCAGAGAACAGATCAGAGAAGAAACTCTCTGAGATCCAGTGCTCAGCTCTGGCCTTCATGCTCCAGATGTCAGAGGAGGTTCTGGATGAGTTGGACCTGCAGAAGTACAACACATCAGTGCGGGGACGACTGAGACTGATTCCAGCTGTGAGGAACTGCAGAAAGGCTGGGTGAGTCCAGATGTGATCATTAACATCATTGATCAGTGTAGGTTAGTAGTTTAATGTTGAAAATAAAATCAGATTGTAACCACAAAGTGTTTGTGTCCGTACGCTGCAACCTTCCACACCATTCCTTTATTGTACAGACTCAGCAGCAGCTCCATGGATCCCAAATCCAAGAGTGGAGAACAGATTTGAAGTGTGTCACATCCATGCAGTCACAGCTGTTTCCACCATGTTTCCACTGATATTAATCCTGTTCAATGACACGTTTCATATCAGTGAATATGTTCTTTAGGACGTCCACTGACATGTTTAAGTGTCCTGCTGGAAATCACTCAAATCATCCATGAAATCCATGAAAAATCCTTTTAGTGTTTCTAACTTCACCCTCTGTCCTCTCTCTCTCTCCATCCTCCTCACTGCTTCTTTCACTGATAATCACACAAACATCGTATTCAGCTACAAAATAACACAATAACATCATCTGATGATCATTATTATAAGAGCAGGATCCATATTTGATATCAGAGTAACACACTGCTTGGTTATGTGCAGTCATCATCAGTGACTGTGGGTCAAACAGAAGCTCTCTGATTGGTTGCTGACCTTGGTCACCTGTCCACTCTCACCTGTTTGTGTTTGCTCTCTCTTTGCTGTCTCCATCCTCTCTCTCCTTTCTCTCCCTCTCTGTCTTTGTACGTCACTCAGGTCCAATGGAAACAGTGACATTTACAAACCAATCAAAGACAAACTGATCCATGTCAGGTTATAACAATATTCAAAGTGAATACAGGCTGCTGCTGGACACAGACAGGTAACATCATTTTGACTTGCTGTCACCTGGATCTGGACTCATAAACACTGAAGCCCTGAACAGGAATACAAATCATTTTCTGCCAACTAGCGACACACCAGCAGATAATGGCTCAGAAAGCTCAAATGAGCCAATCATTTCTGTTTAGTTCCCCTGAAATCAGATCTGATATCAGCAGCTCTGAGTTCATTCATCATTATTGTCCAGTGATGAGATTTCTGCTCCGTTTGGTAACAGTCAGCAGGTTTTTCCTGCGTGTGGACGTGAACAGTCGTACCTGACAGCAGGTAGCAAACAGAGATCATCTTTCCAGCTGGAACTCTTCACTGAGCTGAACTCATTCAAAATGTTCTGGAGTCAAAACAGGAAACAGTCCAAATGTGTGTCTTCACTCTGACTCTGGATCAGATCTCAGTGACAGACTGTGGACATTATGGAAGCCTAAATGTGACACCATCTTCCTCCTTCATCTGCAGATTAAAGCCAAACAAAGATTCTCATTAAAAGTCTGCAGGTCTGAGAGAGACTCAATCGTTGTGTCATGTCAAACACAGTAAGAGGAGCTGAAGCACAGATGTGAAGAGCAGATTCATCACATTATGACCTCACTCTGTTTTGTCTTCATATACATTCAGTCTGTGTTTATAATGCAGATTTTCTGCTTTTATAATAACACATTTTATATTTTCTATCATCACAGACTGACTCAGTGTCGACTCTCAGAGTCTCACTGTGAAGTTGTGGCCTCAGCTCTGAAGTCCAACCCCTCCCATCTGACAGAGCTGGACATGAGTAGAAACTACAACCTGCAGGATTCAGGGATGAAGCTTCTGTGTGCTGGACTGGAGAGTCCAAACTGTCGACTGGAGACTCTGAGGTGAGTTCACTGACTGCAGCTGTTGTTGTTTTTCTATATTTCAGGTCTTTGATTGATGTTTGAAACTTTCTTTATATCCTCAATGTTCAGGATGTTTCTGAAGACAAATGTGAAGAAGTTTGAGTTCTTTCAGAAATGTTGTCTTTCCAAACGACTGAACAACAGTTTTTCCTTTTGGCTCCAAACAGAAGTGACAGACTTGAGCAGGGTTCATTTAAAGGCTGACAGAAGTGGAGTGGTGACGGGGAGATGTTTGACAGGACAGTGTTTCAGCCTCCACAGGTTCATGTTGTGCTCCATCAGTCAGTGAAGATGAAGTCAGTGCTGATGAGGCTGTAGCGTGTGTGAGGGATGTGAATGAGGATGATGAAGATCTGATGATAGCAGATAAAAACAGGCTGCAGAGACTTTGAGCCATACAGGGCACACAGTGTGTGTACAGAACAGCTGAAATCATTATGGAGGCCTCACTGGGATATGGAAGCATCACAGTACAGCTTCAGTGAAGCTTTAAAGTCTCTGATATGAGATGAGAAATGAAGCAGCCAGAGCTTTTTCATGAGTGGAAATCCACTGTGACTGTGAGCTGCTGCTACAGCCTCCAGATTAGCCAGCAGCTCATCCTGCTCAACATTTTCTCACCAACTTTAAGGGAAGTGTGATGTTTTCAGCTGGAGTGATGGTCAGGGTGGCCTCCCTCTCCTCTTCTTCTCCTCTTCCTCTTTCATTTGTAAAGCCACTTCTGCTGCTTTCATTCATTTGGAAGTCCTGTAGCTGAGTTTGGGAGAGACTAACAGCCTCGGCAGCAGGGGGGAGAAAGGCTGTAACACCACCACTTTACTCTGTTCTACCTGTCACATCATTTTATCAGGAAACAAATGTGCTCATGTTTTTACTATGTTTGTCTTGAAGATGTAAGAAGATCACATGGTGCTTTTTATTATTGTGTTGGTTTGTTTCCTGTCTCTTGGATGGAGCCCAGCTGTGCGTGGCCCCTGGGCCTGTGGTCAGAGTGTGTGCTGGATAATCCGGCCCAGGATGAGGCCAAACTGACATGGGATGAAATGTCTGTCACATAATTGAGCTTAGTGTAGTTTCATTTCTGCACAATTTAAAAACAACCAAAACTTTGTTCTGTCTTTTCTATGTTATACTGTAGACTTTCTTTGATACTGTGTCCAAAAGGAGCAGCTTTTACTTTGAAGGGGAGTCGTCTCTGTTTCCTCTTCAGGTTGGATGATGGGAGCAAATGAGTGTGTGATGTTCTTTCAGTGTTGCACTTTGTAGACGCTCCCTGAGCACTGGTCTCACAGCCAGCTGCACATAGAGACCAGTGTTGTTAGTCCAGGTCAGAAGATGACTTGTTGGAATGAAAATGAGCTTGTAGTTTGTCTGCTTTAATAATGTGACTGGAAAAAGGTGTTGGACTTCAAATATGTCCATTTCGTTCACACTTCACCTTTAAAAGTGAAGCCTTGTGGTTCCTGGAAGGAAAACACGACTTTTTTAAGTCTTTGTCCTGTTTTTATGATAAATGTACGACTTTAATGTGAAACGTTCAGAGTTTTTTCTCTTGTTGTGTTTGTTTGAAGCTGCTTCCTGTTGGCTTCAGCTGTTTGGAGTTTCCACTTTCTAAACTTCTACATTCTGAACCTTCTTCAGCTGTGAACAGATGATGAAACACTGAATGATTTCAAGCTCACACTTTGTCTAATAAACTTACATCTTTCATTCTTTATACAGATTGAGGCTCTGTGGTTTGTCAGAGTTCAGCTGTGATTATCTGGCAGCAGCGCTGAAGTCCAACCCCTCCCATCTGAGAGAGCTGGAGCTGAGCTCCAACAACAAGCTGCAGGATTCAGGAGTGAAGCATCTGTGTGGTTTCCTGGAGAGTCCAGGATGTGGACTTGAAACTCTGAGGTCAGTCAGCATGTTTTAGTTGTGCTGAGATGAATATGATGTGAAAGTTGACACTAAACTGCAGACATCAGGCTGATATTATACTGATCCACACTGATGATCTTAATGGTAAAGTCTGTTTTCTTCTTCTCTGGTTTAATCCATTGACTGCAGCAGAACAATGTTCACATTTCAAACCTTCAAAGAAGAAGAAAAATCCTCCACTGGATAATTCACTGTGAAACTCTCAAACTCTTCATTCCACCTTAAAGTCTGTCTGACACTGAAATCCAAAGCAAAATGTGCGTTTGCTTTACAGACAGCAGTCCAACACAAACACATACACACATCATCCAAAACACAGTCCAACATCCAAATCTCCTCCACTGCCAGCATGAATGATGGGAAAGAGAAGGAGGAACACTCTGACATTCAGGGTTAGAATGAGTTTCATAAAGCAGACTGTGAAGATCAAAGCTGCATTAGAAAGCTTACATGAATGAATTAGTGGACAGAAGTGGACAGAGATCATCTGAAGCACTTCAAAGGCTTTAAATCAGCACATTTCTCTTTATTCTTTATCAACTCTGTTAGTTTCTCTCAGTTTTCTGAGGAATGACGCTAACAGCAGGCTAATAAGATGCTGACCAATAGGTTTCTATTAAAGGTTGTAATTTGTATATGAAAAGTGCTTTGGCTCAGCAGGGATCAGCTTACAGGTAGAATACAGCTGCTGGATGGGATTAGCATGTCATAGCTATCTACCAAACTGCTAACTGGGGATTTCAGGCCATCTATGGATAATTTTTGCTAACTGTTTATTCAGCTTAGGCTCACAGGGCTGCAGCCTGTGCCCTAGCTGTCATAGGGGAAGAGGCGTGGTCCACCTGCACAGGTGAGCAGTCCATCACAGGGCCAACAGAGAGACACAGAGAAGCACTCTCTCACATCCACACCTACAGCCAATTTAGAAGCACCAATGAACCTAAGCAGCATTTCATTGGACTGTGGGAGAACATCCAACCTCCACAGAAAGGCCAACAAGCTTCAACCTACAACCTTCTTGCTTTAAGGCACTAGTGCGAACCACTTTTCCCCATTTCAGCCCAAATCCTGCATCTTCCTGTTTCTGACTCCAGGCCAGCTCCACTAACACTTTCTCATCAGACACTGCCACCTAGTGGAGGAAGTCTTAGTTCCATTTGAAGCTTCAGATTACAGTTAGTTCCTTTACAAAGAGGTGGAGGTGGTGGGGCCACAGCACCATCATCACTGAGTGCCATAGGACACTTAACCTTTGTTTCCATATGCTGGGAACTTCCTGTTGTTCCAAGGTGGACTGGAAAATGTGTGAAAATCTCCCAGTCAGTTCCTCACAGCACACTTCAATCATTTCCCTCCCACAGCATCAGGACCAGGGCTTTTTCTCTCTTTGGTCCCACTAAGAGATTTCCACACAAACACCTCATCAGTGGGACTCTCAGAGCTACCAGCCCTTTGCTACAATCACAAAGCTCTTCATTGAAATCAATGATATCAAAGCTGGAATCAAATGAGTCCAAGTCTTCTGCTGATTCAGCATCACATTCATCTTTGCTCCTTGTTCTGCATCCCCACCATGGACTTCATTCCTTTCCAAGCCAGCCTTGAGTGTCCTTTATTCAGCTCATCCTCTGCTTTACTTTTACACCTGATTTTAGCTGCTTTATCTCTCTTTCAACAAGTTTCTGTGCCTCAATCTTTTTCGTCTCTCCCTCATAACAAGACAGCTTCTTCTGCCTGAGAACATGTTGGAGTAATTTACTCATCCAGGGCTGCTTATTGGGGAAAATACTTCCTGTTTCCAAAGGAATCCCCATTTTTCCCAGAAAGTAATGTAAGTAGAAATTGATGATCTAAGTGAGAACATGAGCCTTTAAAAAGTCCCAGTGGGTGCAGTCAAAGCAGTCCCTCAGTCCCAGTATAGAGTCTTTGGTCCGGACTGGAACAACTGTGTGCCCAGTTTGAGCTCTCTTCAGTCCTGTGACCTGACAGACCCAGAGGGGCCATCACATCACATTTAGAAGCTCCCCTAATGGAGCCACAACACATGTCCAATACTTAGTCTGTCTTGTTGGACCAACTGGAAGAAATGATTCAAGGACTTAGTGACAGAACAGAGATTCAAATCTCCAAAATCCAACTGGCTGCATCAGGACATATAGTCTGAAACTCTGGACAGTTTCCTGTTTGAAGCTGCTTCCTGTTGGCTTCAGCTGTTTGGAGTTTCCATTTTCTAAACTTCTACATTCTGAACCTTCTTCAGCTGTGAACAGATGATGAAACACTGAATGATTTCAAGCTCACACTTTGTCTAATAAACTTACATCTTTCATTCTTTATACAGATTGAGGCTCTGTGGTTTGTCAGAGTTCAGCTGTGATTATCTGGCAGCAGCGCTGAAGTCCAACCCCTCCATCTGAGAGAGCTGGAGCTGTGGGAAACAACCTGAAGTATCCAGATCTGAAGCAGCTGTCTGATCTTCAGCAGAGTCCAGACTACAGACTGGAGACTCTGGAGTAAGTAGAGTGATGGAGTGAGTGGGTGATGCTGTCAGCAGTATTGTACTAAACACAGTCAGTATGAAACAAAGATCCAGTGTTTCCTGTAAAGCTGCAGCTTCTCAGTGAAGCTGTGAGAGGAGAATGGTGACAGGCTTCAGGATTGGACACAACCACTTCCTGTTTCTGACCTTTATGGTCACCATAGTAACGGCTGACATGCTCTGATCAAACACTGTTGTTAGATATTTTAGTATTATGGGAGCATGTACTGGGTACTTTTTTTGATGATATTAGACAGAAGATTCTGTGACTCAACAAGGCTCTTTATGTTAACCTCATTTTCTCTTGCTTTGTCAACTCAAGATTTTATGGTGTGAAAGTAGATACTAAGGTTGAAGGGAAAACACCAACAAATCACTCTTTTACTTATCACTCCCTTGCAGAAGATGTTTATGTGAAGACCATCTGGGTTGTGTCAGAACTCACGGATGTAGGAGACCTCTGTATAAGATTTATAGGCCTTGAGAGTGCATCTTACTGCAATTGTAGAACAAAGGATTCCAACTGTCTAGTGTTTAACGGACCTGTCAAAGGTATGTTGAGATACGATTGTAGAAGGCCTCTTTCAGAGCTGGGGGACCTTCCCTATATTTTTTTAACTTGAAACTTTTTGACACACGAACTTTCTGCCTATAAATACCGCTGCACAAAGGAATAAAACTTTGAGTTGATTTTGGGAAAGCAACCTGAACAGTCTCTGTATCATTTTGTTCTCCTAACTGCTCCCGACGTCGTAACTAACCCGCTGACGGCATATCTGAGTGTTACTTGAGAATAATTTTGAATTTTATAGGGTAAAGACAAAACTTTGCTTATAGACGCCCATGCCTCGGGGAAACCCGATTCACGGACCAGATCCGGGACGGAGTTTCTTTCAACTGTCAACAGCCAATCAGCTCTCTCAACAAAGCAGCACGCAGACCAATGTCTGCATTCATTTCCAAGTTTAAAGCAGTGAAGAACACAGTCTGTAGGTGAGGAAGAATTTAGTGAGAGCAGATGTTTGGATGGAATTCCTCCAGTTAACAGCTGGAACCGTCCATCTGGATTGTTGGGCTTGTTGTTGGGGTTCCTACAGAGCTCAGAGTGGACACACCAAGGTTCTTCTAATGAATGAAAGTCCAAACTCAAACTAGGAGGGAAAAAACATTTTCATCAACTTCAATAAAAATCCAAAGATTAGAAAAAGTGAAGCAACAATGAGTCCTAGTACAGTCCCAGCACTGAAGTCCCTGCTGCTCTTTATACTGGATGTGCTGCATTCACTGACTGACAGCTGATGAAGAGTCTCTGGAAACACTCGTTATCTCCTCTGCTCTTCCTTCTTCTCTCTGCAGGTGGAGCTGGTGATGGTAAACAGGACGGTGTGTGCGCTGAGAGAGGAGGAGCTGTGTCCTGATGATCCAGAGAGGTTGAAGCAGCAGCAGCTTGTGTGTAGAGACGCTCTGACTGGGCCATGTTACTGGGAGGTGGAGAGGAGAGCTTCATCCAGCAGTGACTGACAGAGGAATGAGAAGAAGTGCAGATGACTGTCAGTGCTGCAGAGTGAACTGCTCTGAGAACAGCTCCACTGTCAGACACAATGTAGAGTCCAGCATCATCCCTGTGTGTCCCTCTGGATCTGACAGAGGATCATCAGTGTATCTGGACTGCTCTGCTGCTGCTCTGTCCTTCTACAGTCTCTGCACAGTCTCTGTCTGACTCTGGCTTCAGACCCTCCTGGATCAAACTCACCTGGAAAGACTTTCAAACATCACTCAATAGATTTGAATACAGAATATATTTGATATATACTGTAGATGTACTGTAGAGTTGCAGTTTGTCACTTGTAAATACAGTCTGTGAGCAGCTGTGAGCTGAAAGATCTTTCTAGAAACACGAAATGTTTTCACTCTTCTGTTGCTTTTTCATATATTTCCACAACATTAATATTGATCCCACCCGTCTCACCTGTTTCATGCTTTTATACATAATAACAGGACACGTGTGATCTGAGCGCTGCTGTGGTTGCTGTGCTGCACGTCTTCATTTAGATAACAGAGACATCTAGTGGTTCAGAGGGAGAACTGCAGGAGGTGGAGCTGTGTTTTAGCATGGAAAACTTTTTATCTTTTAGGCGCAGATACAAATATGACAAGTATCAGTGTGAGATACAAAAGGTCACATCAGTAAGCAGAGGGAACAGTGATCATACAGCAATGTAAGAATAGAAACATAACAGTGAATCTGGACATGTATACAGATGGAAGCAAACAAACAGGATGTAACACTACATTAAAGCCACAAATGGGAAGAAAACAAAGCCAAAGGAAAATATATTTGATCTCAGGAATCCAAATCAGATGCTTTAGAGCAGGGGTCGGCAACCCTGGGCACGCGTGTCACAGCTGGCAAGCGAAGGGTTGACTGATGGCACGACCATAGCTGGACTGGCCATCGTGATGGTGATTTTTCATTTTTATGGGCTGATGATGTTTTTTTATTTTTTTGTAACGGTATCAACAATGAAAGGTGGCCGATTGGCCGGATGTTGATCGATGTGTAAAAATAAGTCAGTTGTTTGGTGGTGGCTATGGCGGAGCTTCCACAGAGGCAGCAGGTGGATGAGGGAAAGGGGAGGCAGGAGGAGCAGAGACCCGAGGCGGCCGCCGGTCAGAGTGTCAGGTGAACTGAACTTCAGGTAAGAAGTTATGACCTGCAGTCTGTCTGGGTCAGATATAAACCAAGTTTAGGTGGAGTTTATTTTCCTTGTGCTGACCTTTTACAGTCAGTTACAATAACTCGTACTGCTACTAGCTAGCATGACGGAGTTTCTATACAGCTGGGTGGTGCTATGATGTTACTGATAGTGAACTTTACAGTGGCTTACAAAAGTATTCGGCCCCCTTGAACTTTCCCACATTTTGTCACATTTCAGCCACAAACATGAATCAATGTTATTGGAATTCCACGTGAAAGACCAACACAAAGTGGTGAACACGTGAGAAGTGGAACGATAATCATACATGATTCCAAACATTTTTTACAAATAAATAACTGCAAAGTGGGGTGTGCGTAATTATTCTGTCATGGAAAAACACACTGCCATCAACTTCTGTTTTGTTTTTGTCAAAATCACTGTAATATAATCACTGTACCTTTATATACATGTGACTTGTATTAATGCTGCTGCCCTCTTGTGGCTAAAGTGTAATTATGTTATTGTTATTAGGGAAAACATTTGAGAGTAACATGAAAAATGAGTCAGCACTTTGGCTTTAGCTTAAGAAATCCTCATTTTTATGTCATCAGTTATAGTTGCATGTATTCATTATTATAATTTAACCTTTAATATTGATGTCTTACATTTATTTTGAGTAAATTAGCATTTTTATGGTATTTATATGGTTGCATTAAATAAAGACATCACTAATGAATTAATTATTTCAGTAATTAATTTAAAAATGTACATAATCATTTAAAGAAATATATTAATAATGAATTATCCATTAATTTCATTTAAAATGTTTCATTATTTGTTTATATACAATTCTAATTAGTTAATTACATATTTATTCAATTATTGGTTTGTTTTCTATTTTAATTATTTTACTGACACATTTAATTATTTAATGATGTATTTATTTAATTCACGTTGCTACTCCTGGCCCTGCATCGCTGTTCATAAATACATTTTATTTGTCAGCTTCACCCATCAAAGTCAGGGGGCGGGGTTAATGCTGATCAAGTCAAAACCATTGCTTTGGTCTGGCGGGCGTTCTTTTAGTGGGCTTTTCTGTCACGGCCTGCGTGGCAGACTATGATGAGGGGAAGGACGACCCAAATGCTGGACTCTTTGATGAGGTCAGTGCGTTTATTTACAGTGATGCTAAATAATCCAAACAACAATAAATCCCCAGTGCGTTCCCGACTCTGACATGTCCTCTTGCCAGTGTTAGTGTTCTTTGTCTCCGCTCCTCAGTGTCTGAGCACCCCGTGCTCGCTGCCCTCTTGTCTCCACACTCCTCCTGGGGAATAACAAAGAGGCAGCCGTCAGCAACGCCACAATGCAGCAGACTAACCTTAACTAACTCGCCAAGAGACTAACGTGAAGTTACGCAATGATCCAGCATCGGAGACAGCTCCACCACGCTCCTAAGTAGCTCCTCTGACGAGGCTTGATCAGCTGCAGGTGTGAGTAATTCTCCTCCGCAGGTGTGGCCAGGCTCCTGGCTGACACACCCACACACACACCTAGATACACAAACATGGAAACAGGAGACAGCAGCACCAAAAACACACATGTCCATAACTTCTTACAGGCCCTGGGTCACCCAGACCCCGGTCCCATGACAATTCCTCAAAACTAAGTAAGCCTACACACCAGGGTTTGGACATGTGTGGACCCAAACTATACTTAAACTTTACCCTTTTTTGTGTCACCAAATACACTTTAATATCTTCTAGACAAGAATGTAGTGGCATAATCTTTAACCTCCTAAGACCCAAACTCCTCCGTGGCATTCATTTTTAGTTTCTCTTTGATATTTGGGCTGATTGGGACCTGATGAATGTAAAAACAAAGAATTACCAGGTTTATTTTTTTTTTTACCAAATTTTTGTTTCTGAGAAGAATGAGAGCCACATATGAGGATATTTTTCTAAAATGTCGATAGCACACTGGCAGTATAACATCCTCGTAAGTGGATATCAGGCCCTTGTAGAGCAAAATGTAGTATTTTGGTCTAAACAACCCAAAATGTGTTGTCCACATATGTGGACGCCAGGTCCTAGGAGGTTAAATATCTGCTCACTTTGTCAAAATGAACCTGATCATCTCTGATGAATTCAGTGATGTCTGCCAGCTCACCTTGCAAGTGGTCAAGCTTATACCGCCGACAACGCGGCACACAACTTGTAAACCCCTGCTGACTATCACCTCTGGAGTTATTTATTTATGTTAGTTTCAACTGTTCCTGCAACAAGTAAGCACGTGTTACTGATAAAAAGTCCAATAGAAGCAAAGTCTAAACTTTGAAAACAAAAAACAGAAACCTGTCTGATTAAGATCTGATCTTTGGGGAGTTTCAATAAGCAGTGTGACCCGTGTATATGCATCAGGGGTGGTTTTGATTATCGATTTATCGATTAAAATCGATTCTCGCTTGGATAACGTGATATCGATTCATTAAAATCCTGAATCGATTTTTAATATAAATTTATTTTGGCCAAAACGCCAGAATCTCAGGTTAAACCTCCCAAAGTTTCAACAACCACCAAACAGCTAAAACAGTAAATGAGAGCAGGAACACGGATTCTGCACAAAGACGTAAACACAAAGCGCGGAGCCGCCGACGCATCAGAATCAGTGAGATGTGACTTTCTCACCTGACGGCACGGACACGAGCTGAAAGCCGACAGCTCGCTGATTCTGATGTTTCGGCGGCTCCGCGCTTTGTGTTTACGCCCTTTTTGCGCTGATTCTGAAGCTGCAGGTTTGATCTCTCTCCAAACAATATTGAGTAAACCAGCAGCAAAAGAAGATCCAAACTACGCTTCACATAAACATCGTCATGAATTCCCTCTGATTGTTTTGCTGCCACCAGGATAAAATCACAATTCATGCACAGCTCTCTCTCTCTCTCTCTCTCTCTCTCTCTCTCTCTCTCTCTCTGTACTTCAAGAACAGTTTCCTGTTTTCTGCATTATTCGCTTGCTTGTTACGCACAAGTCTACCGTTCTTACAGCCTGTCGGCAGCTTTTTTTTTTTCTTTTACTTACTTCTGAAAACAAAGCCTCATTTCTGCCGTTCAATACTGAACAAATTTAAACTTTTTAAAATGATGCAAAATTGCAAAATGCTCAGCTGTGTCTGTAATCAAACCTCTGTAACTTTGCTCTGCTTCACGTCAGCAGCATCAGGTAATGTTCATATGTTCATTAATGGTTTTCTTTTGTTTCTGATGTACTGCAGAATATTTGTATAACATCCCAGGCCAGGAAAACCTTCATGTTTTTCTGTTTGATCCTCAGCTACTTTGACACAAAGGCCTCTGCTGTGACGCTCACACCTTTGATAAAGTCTGGCAAGTGTCAGATTTCTTTTTATAGATATAAAAATATAGAAATGTACTGATGCATGACCTGAATTATAATATTTCTGACTGTCTGAGGCAAAATTTCCCCGATTCAAATTGAATCAAATTGAATGGAATCGATTCTAGACACGAGTGACGATGCCAGCCCTAATATGCATGTTTTAATAAAAGAGATAATGTTGGTGTTTCAGTCATGTAGTAACTGTTAGCTTTAACTGTACAAGGCTTGTTAGACATAATGAAACACATCGTGCAGATTTCTGGATGTTAGACTATAATTTTTATTATGATTATTAATCTTGAGTCTAAAAAGTCAGTCAAGTATATCCAGGATATCTTTCTGTTAACTGGATTCACTGACCCTAACACTGGGACCAGGATAAGCGGTCGCATGGAGCTGGTTACCAGCTGACAATCTTATTATTTAATTAATTTAATTAAGTTATTTAATTTTTCTTATTTTTCCTCTACATTTCCCCTGAAATGAAGGGATTGTGTTAAACATGCTTTAGTTCCTCACATTTTTCTGCATCTCTTTGTTCAACCCCCTGAATTAAAGCTGAACGTCTGCACTTCAAACACATCTGAGTTGTTTCATTTAAAATTGATTTTAGTGTATGTACAGAACCAAAACCAGAAATTAAGTTCTCTCTGTCCAGATATTTATGGACCTAACTGTATAATCTATACAGCACGTAAAAAATGCTGTAAATAAAGAAGTCTGTGAAAATGTGGCGCTTCCAGGTCAATTTAAACTGAAGTGATATAATCTTCTCCCCACAGTTTGAGTTTGTATTGTCTCAGCTGCAGACAGACTATGATATTAATATTATTAGTTATTAATATTATTAGTTATAAAGGACACCTTCATGCCTTTAGTCTTATTCACGATGATTATTAGTCGTCTTCTAATGTCCACAAGTCTGTATGATGTGTTTCATAGTTTCTAACAAGCCTTTTAAACTTAAGTTACTGCATTGCTGAAACACCAACATCTGCTTATTGAACAAAACAAAAACAACCAAAAGTCCACACATCTGATTTTATTTTTATTTTAATAGACTTCCAAAGATTATACCAGATAACTGGCCTCAGAATATAATTGAATAAACATGTTTAAAAACGATAACCTAATCCTGTCTTGACAGGCTGAGCTCTTCAGTATCCACCAACAGCATCGTCATGCTGAGTCAGACGTTTCTGCTCCTGGTGGAAATACTCTTCCTCTTTCCACATTGTACCAAATGTTTTTAAATGTTAGTTTCAATTTAAAATTAAAGATTAAAAAAGTGTAACACATGATGCAAATGTAAACAAAAGCCCCTCTGCAGTATCAAGTCTGCATGGCACAGTGACACACTTTAGGTGATCTCCATCCTTGGGAAAAGTGCTGTCAGCTGTTTCCCAGTCCCCTGGCGTCTGTGCTGTTCACAGAATCACAATTCCATCGCTGAACTTCCTCTCTGCACCGTCGATTAGAGCTTGGCACGCTCCCTTCATCCTTCTGCTTCTGTTCCAACGCCGCTGAAGAATTAGGGCAGAGCACATCGTACACCCTAGTTGTCTTCCTCAACGTCAACGTTGAATCTCTTTCACTCCTTCTGGTTGTTTGCTGTTCAAAGTCTCCTCTCAACGATCTTCTGGAAGCTCAGTAGCACAGCTCACTGTGGGATGTCTGCTGTGCTGAAGGTGATCTCTGCTCCTCTATGATCCTCCTGAAGCCTCTCTCCAGGCCTCAGCTTCCATCTGGTGGATGATCTCCTTCAGTCACTCCTTCTCAGGGCACCTCACAACATCTGCAAGTTAAAATATTGACACTCCTCTTTTGCCACACGGCTCTCGCCATGTGTCAACTCCACACAATGAGACATGCACAAGAATGTTGCACATTCTCTCTGAAAAATTCTCCAGGGTTTCTCTTGGAGCAGCTCCACTCCAAACCTGTAACCCTGTGTCAAAGAAACATTAGTCAGTGGTTAAATGTTAAGATTGTTCAACCTTTGCATAGTGGTGTTAAGTCAGTCAACTCTTGTCAGCTTTCAGCAGTCCAGTCAGTTCCCCATTTTTACTCATTTTTTATTCATTTATTCATTCAGTGCTGATAGTGGAATCTATCGTCGCATTTCGTTTCCACCCTCAGCAATATGACGCCATATCAAAAAAAGAAAAAGAATTTCGACTGGATCACCGCTGAATCCTTTCAGACAGGGACTCGCTTCCTAATTGTCCCAATAAGTGGCTTTCTCCTGAACCCATTTTAATTTTGGAGAAACTCACTTTGCAACCGTTCCCAACAACATGTTGTGTAGTTCTTCCTGTTCAAATGTTCAGATGTGCTTTAAATGACAGAGATTTAGCAACAAACTTTCAGTGCACTGTGAAAGTAACAGAATAAAAAGGAAAAAAGAAAGAAAGGCCTTGTTAAGTCATGACACGTGTTCTTCATCCCAGGAGGGGAAATCATACCAAACCTAACTGGCAGGTTCAACTTTGCAACAAAAGACAAATCATCAGCCAGATTAATCTCAAACATTCATCCACTCAGCCACACACCTCACACCACACAACATAACCCTGTTGTCTCATCACATAACGACTTTCTTCTCATGTAACCAAATGTGTGCCATGTTAAAACTTCTTCACACATCAGAAACTCAACAATCAGCTCACTCATTCAAGACCCCTCATCAGCGTCCTGTTTTCTCCTCTATGATGCAACCATCTGTCCTCCAAAATAATATTCGTCCACTAGTCTATGTATCACTTTCATCTTACTAGTGACTTGGACAAGATGACAAACAGAATCTCATGCTTCATGAGTCAAATTGTTGTCGTGTTGAACAGATTCATGTACTGATCGTCTCCAGAATGTTAGAAGAGCTTCAATGAATCATTAGAAACAACTTACAGCTGCACAGTTGTGTCAAACCAATCTTTGTGTCATTGTGGGATTTTTGTGTTTCTACATGTGACACACGTCTAAAACATGCACACAATTTGAACACAAAACAGGGACATTTGTTACCACAGCCAGATGCTGAGAGCCATTTACTTGTAGTCCTGTGTCTATATATATGTACCATTAGATGTTATTGGAATGAAATGATTGTCAGCTTTGATAGTTTCATGTATGTATGACGGTGAAAAAGCCGTCGGCCTCTGGAAGGAAACTGAAGACATTTCAGAGGCTGCAGCAGATTTCTTTGATTTGGGGCCTTTTTCAACTTTATTGGACAGAGCAGTGAAGATAAGAGGGAGAGAGAAAGGGGGCGTGGCCCGGGTCAAAGCCAGGCCAGCTGCTCTCCACCTCGTGGCACATGGTCACCTGCTCATCCTAGTGAGCTCCACCAGCAGCCCTTTCACACACTTTACACTGTCAAACACTGTGTGTGGACCTCAGCTAACAACAGGCTACATTTAAGTCTGGACTACATGCTTTTATATTGAGGAGATTTTTCACTGTTTTTATTCCATCAGCAGCTCAACATCATGAGCAGCTTTGACATAAAGACATCAAACTCAAGCTGACTTTAAACTACTTTTAATACAGGGGCTCAAAAACAACAACATCTTTATTATATATCAGGACAGAAAGTCATTTCATCTCAAATGGAAAACAGCTTTATTTGGAATAACCAGCACTATCAACTGGTTTGGGATCTCCACCAGTTTCATGTCTTTACAGCTTCTCCAACAAAGTTCCTGTAAAATCAGCATTTTTGTCTTGATTGGTTTGATAGTGATTGATTATTCAGTCCCAATCTGCTGTCATCTAAAGAACAAAATGATGTTTCTATGAGTCAAAAAGCTCCAGATGTTGTCGGCTTCACAAAGAAAACAAAGAACTTAAACACAAAGTGTTTGGAGCCAAAATGTTCCCAAGCTGCTCTTTTTGAAATGGCAGAGGTACAGTGGTGTCTAACAGCACACTGTGGAAGGCAAACATGTTATTGTTGGATGAAACTTCATGAATCCTTTGTAGATTTGAGCTGTTGGAGCCTTTCTTTTCTCTTCAGGTGTACAGATGCTGAGGAGGCAGGTGAAGCAGGTGGAGCTGTTGTGATGCTGGCAGAGGGTGTGTCTTAGTAACTCTGTGAGGCAGAACTGGATCCAACATTGTGGATGTGTTGATGTTGGAGCCATTAAGAGTCTCTGGCCACACTGTAGGATTTCCCTTTGATGCACTGTGGGGGCATTTTGGAGTCTGTCAGTGAAACTCTTCATGTTTGTGTTTGACTCCAGTTTATAGAAACAGAGAAATGTGTCATGCTTTTGTTCGGCCTCCACAAATACACACATTTGTTCATTGGTTGGACTTTTTGTAAGGAGACACATTGAAAACCATGTTAATAAGATCTTGTTGTTTCCTGTGGATCCGACACAGAGAGTGGACTTCAGACAGAAAGCGTGGAAGAGATTTTAGAGGCCGTGTGTGGCAACAGGAAGTTTCTGTATGTTTGCTGATCTTACATGTGGAAAACAACACGTGATGTTTGTGGAGTTCTACAATGATTGCAGCTGCCGTCATAGGCAACTCTCGCATTTAAGTTCATTTTATTAGATAGTTAAGTTTGAAACAATAAGTAGTTGAAACAGGGGCGATTCTAGGATCAGAGCTTTGGGGGTGCTGAGCACCAGGAGAGCTGCCCAGCCAGGCAAGATAAACTTTACTTGTCACAATGAGACTTCTTCCCCATCTCTGTCAGTCCCTGCATCCCTAAATGCCTCCAGTTGTCCCGAGTTCTCTCTGTCTCCTTGGTGCATTTAAACCCCTGTTCCTCCCTGTCCTCATCATCTGTTGTCTTCGTCTCCGTTATCAGTCATCATCATTTTACCATCTCTGTGCAAGTCTGCAAATTTCTTTATTAAATCATAAGATTCTTAAATTCATCAAGTCTCTCTGTGCCTGGGTCCTCGTCACAAAACATGACATCACTGTTTTGTACATTTTAACACAATTTAATCCCCACATTTGTGAAAGAAAAGCAAAACACTATTTTTGAAAAGTCTGTAACAAAACCATCAAATCTGATAAAGGTTATTTAAATGCTGCAAAAGAAGAATGGATTAGAATAAAAGAAATACATATCCTAACCTTAATTACTGGGGGAGAATAATGAATGATGCTCACAGTGAGTAAAAAGTAAACTGAGTGCATTTTTTGGACAGAGATCCACTTTTAATGTGTTTGTATAATATAATACAGATGCATAAAAAAACACTCCCGAAACAGAATAAATTATTACAAATAAATTATTACAAAATATTTAAAAAATATATATAAAAATGGAGGCAACTTTGCCTGTGGTAGAATGTATACAATGTATGAAAAAATCTTTACTGCAGATGCTAATTTTACTAATTTAATAATACTAATTTTGTGTTGTAAGATTTATGAGTTTCATGCTTTCATAGTGGTCCTTAGGTGAGCTTGACATTTTTATCAGGTGGTCCACACTGTAAAAAGTTTGAGAAACACTGATAAGTGTCTGTGTGCTTTTGGAAAACATTTAAAGCTGCAGTACAGAATCTTTGAAACAAGCTTAAAACATTTTTAGAAACAGAGCTTCTGCTTCTCTTTACAGCTCCTCACTCCACCAGGGCTGTTTGGTGCTTTCTGATAGTGTGCAAATGTGGTGCACGTATTGCGGCAGTCATACAGACAACTGGACGGTCCAAAAGTTAGCCGACCTATTACTGGCTGAGGTTTTAGTAGAGTTGTGGCTGAACCACATAAAAATATAAAATTAATTTTAATCTCCCCAATCAATGATCATGTTATGTTGGAATGTTGTTAAAGAGGGTCAAAAATGTTTCAGCCCAGTTTGTTTTGCAGATTCTGTACAGCAGCTTTAATATAGGGAGGACACAACTTCCAGATTGTGAGTAAAATCAGCTTTTTCTTTCTTTGTCAGTTTAACAGTTTCTGTTGTGCCTGTCACTGCTCCCTGTCTGTTTGCTTACCTGCTTCTTCCTGACCTTGTGCTTCTCCTCACGTTCCTCTCTTTCCTCTCTCCCTCTTTGGACTGACAATCATACACAAATAGATTGTATTCAATTAGATGAAAAATTACATTAATATGAAAAAAATACTATAGGGCTTTGGAGAGGGATGTCACGGGGGTGGGCGTGGAAAGGATTTTGGCCCAATCTGCCATTTTGGGGGTCTAGCGCAAGTGAAAAGGGAGCGAAGGCACACACAACAGCCATGGTTCGTATTTGCTGTGTGGTCAGCTGCAATGTTCGATCACACGACCGGCAAGAGAATAAGCTTGAAAAGGGTTTATCTTTTCATTCTTTCCCAACCTGGAAGCAACATGAGGCAGCTCGTGTATCGATGTTACCAAACGAAGGCGTCCAGCCTGGAGAGCAGCTGTGAGACGAGCTGACGTGCAGTTCTCTTCCATCTCCAAATATCTGTTGGTGCTCCAGACATTTTCATTCCGGTAAGTTCTAAATATGTTCATATCTCTCTTTATAGCCTATTAGTTTTATTTTCTATGCGCTCTGAGCTCATAGCAAATTAGAACAAACATCCTACTGAGTGATTTTGCAGAACTACCTTCTATTTATAGAGTTGCTAATTATTTGGCATTATTGCAGCAAACCAGCCGATGAAATGGATGAAACACATTGTGACTGAGTTCCAGCGCTACACAAGGGACCTGCTTCAAACAAACCACCATGCCAATCAGATTACTTCTTCCATGTGAGGGTGAAGAGGTGACCCTTCTGGATAAGATGGTGAAGGTTTGCTGCGTTTTGGTGAACAGTGTGGTAGTAAAACCAGGGAAGAATGAAACCTGCTCCTGTTAAATATTCTTAAGTCTTGTGCTGTTAAAATTGCTGTATTTTTTCAAAAGATACAGTAAATAAAGTAATGTTAGTAGTGGGTGATATCATGTAAACACTCATGATTTTGTGTAAACATTTTGTCATTTGTAAACTATAAATGACATGGATTCTACATTGTAACTGATGTGATGTTCTATAAGGTGGTTTTAATTTAAAAAAAGAGGCAAAAATTAGTTTGTTTCTTTATTCAACTTTTGAACAGTGGGACTCAGTCAGTACATATTCAGTAAATGCAAATTATTTACACGGCAGTGCACTACAGGCATAAATCTAGACCCCTAGATAAAACATTATGGGTCATTCCCACAACCCACAGCTTTACTGTGTTCCAGCAAAGTATCCAATAGCAGTGACAACTCCTCCACAGTAGCAGGTGGGATTTTTCTGTTTTGAGGACGGCTCCTTTTACCTGTCAATACGGATGGTCTGTTTATGTTTTGATCCAGAGCCTTTTTTTGGGCAGCTGAAGAGGAGAAGTCTATCTTATGGTCAACCTCTGGCTATATCTTGGTCATATTACCCAGCAAAACCCAGTATGCAGGTTCATCTGTAACAGTCCTTGTGCCACAGATCAACACTGTTGCTTCTACATTAAACAGAAGAGCAGCGACATGGCTGCAGGTCTCTGCGACTCCGGCCATACAGGTGCAGTGGGCGGCTTCAACCTTCCCTGTGATGCTCACAGTGACCCATGGCTGCAATGCTGGTTCATTCAGTCTTAGAGTGCAGCACCTGAAACACACACAGACAAAGTTCATTTAAAGAGAAGAACTATGAGCCAAGGCCGACGCAAATATGTTTTATCTACTTTATCATAAATGTAACAAAGTGTTTAGAAAGTTAGCACAAACATGTCATTTTTCATTTCTTTATGTGTCCATCTATAGAACGCTGCATGTTATAGTGTAAATCTGCCTGTTCTCTGTCAGAAACCTGCCTGCAGAAAATGAACCTAAAGCATGTAATGCAAGGATGTCATCACTTTCAAGATGGAGAAAGCATAAAGTGACAATTATGAATCACTTAATATGATAAGGAGATTCTGCAGGTCATTAATCAATGTATAAAATTAAAATAAAATGTATTTTTAGTGACACAGGATACAAACATGGAAGGAAGATGTCTAATTAGAATTATTTATAATAAATATGAATAAATTAGTGCAATTTCTTTAACCATAAAGAATAACTAAATCCTTCAGGACAATGTCACATCAATGCACTGAACTCACTATGTTATCCCTCTAACAGCCTCCACATGTTCTCACTGTAATTTCCCCTCATGAATGAATTTATGCTGCACTCATGTGAATGTTTGCAGGGAAATCAAACGCATTTCACACGCAGTACTCGAGCTGACTTACCTTTGTTTGAATGACGACTTGTACGCGCTGACTCCACAGACAAGGTACGAAAATATGTCAGGCTACGTCAGTAGCGCTTGGTCTTCAGGGTTTCTACTCCACGGCCGTATTTCATACGGGTCCACATTTCCAATGCACGCTATTTTCTGCAAGTACCGCTGCTTCGCCTCTGGACGCAATCGGTCTCTATACAGTTCATTCTCTTTTGAGAGGCTCTTAAGCATCTTTCTTGTAGTCGTCGTTCCAACACAGTGTGTTTGTTTTGATTCGTAGACCCCGAAAATGGCACTGCGCTCCCACAATGCATTGCGGCGTGACGTCAACTCCAAAGCCCTATTAACCCTTTACAGCCGATCGGAGCGGGCACGCTCTGTTTTGCGTAACTATTTTT
>NC_140528.1:703043-742212 GCF_057382185.1 Mchenga conophoros | reverse complement strand
GTGATTCAAAGTGCTTTACAGAGACATTAGAAACAAAAACAAATAAAAAGCATGATTTAAAATTGATTTAAACAAGCAAACAAAGTAACTAACTAATTAACAAGCAAAAAAACAAACAAACAAAAACAGTATATAAAATCAAAACAAATAAAATCAGAAATAGATAAAATCAGTAGTTAAAATGTTAGTTTTGAAATTTAAGCTTAAAAGTGTGGATTTGGTGCTTTATTCAAATGCAGCTGAGAACAGGTGAGTCTTCAAGTATGTTTTTTAACGAGTTTAGTACAGTTCCTGAAAAACCTGCCCAGTTCTCCAGTCGTTTGAGTAATATGTTGTGGTCAACTGTGTCAAATGCTGCACTGAGATCCAGTGAAACTAAGACTGATAGAGACGCCTCCAGTGACGCGTCCCGGGAGTCAAGGGCCCCTGCTTTGGTCAAGGGCCCCTGCTGGAGTCAAGGGCCCCTGCGCCTCCAGTGACGCATCCCTGGAGTCATGGGGCCCCTGCTGGAGTCAAGGGCCCCTGCTGGAGTCAAGGGCCCCTGCTTGAGTAATGGGGCCCCTGCTGGAGTCAAGGGCCCCTGCTGGAGTCAATGGCCCCTGCTTTAGTCAAGGGCCCCTGCTGGAGTCAAGGGCCCCTGCGTGAGTCAAGGGCCCCGGCTGGAGTCAAGGGCCCCTGCTTTACTCAAGGGCCCCTGCTGGAGTCAAGGGCCCCTGCTTTACTCAAGGTCCCCTGCTGGAGTCAAGGGCCCCTGCTTGAGTCAAGCGCCCCTGCTGGAGTCAAGGGCCCCTGCGTGAGTCAAGGGCCCCTGCGCCTCCAGTGACGCATACCTGGAGTCATGGGCACCAACTTGAGTCAAGAGCCCCTGCTGGAGTCAAGGGCCCCTGCGCCTCCAGTGACGCGTCCCTGGAGTCAAGGGCCCCTGCTGGAGTCAAGGGCCCCTGCTTGAGTCAAGGGGCCCTGCGCCTCCAATGACGCGTCCCTGGAGTCAAGGGCCCCTGCTGGAGTCAAGGGCCCCTGCGCCTCCAGTGACGCGTCCCTGGAGTCAAGGGCCCCTTCCCGAGTCAAGGGCCCCTGCGCCTCAAGTGAAGCGTTCCTTGAGTCAAGGGCCCCTGCTGGAGTCAAAGGCCCCTGCGCCTCCAGTGACGCATCCCTGGAGTCATGGGCCCCTGCTGGAGTCAAGGGCCCCTGATTGAATCAAGGGCCCCTTCTTTAGTCAAGGGCCCCTGCTGGAGTCAAGGGCCCCTGCGCCTCAAATGACGCGTCCCTGGGGTCAAGGGCCCCTGCTGGAGTCAATGGCCCCTGCTTGAGTCAAGGGCCCCTGCGCCTCCAATGACGCATCCCTGGAGTCATGGGCACCTGCTGGAGTCAAGGGCCCCTGCTTTAGTTAAGGGCCCTTACTGGAGTCAAGGGCCCCTGCTGGAGTCAAGGGCCCCTGCGTGAGTCAAGGGCCCCTGCGCCTCCAGTGACGCATACCTGGAGTCATGGGCACCAACTTGAGTCAAGAGCCCCTGCTGGAGTCAAGGGCCCCTGCGCCTCCAGTGACGCGTCCCTGGAGTCAAGGGCCCCTGCGTGAGTCAAGGGCCCCTGCGCCTCCAGTGACGCGTCCCTGGAGTCAAGGGCCCCTGCTGGAGTCAAGGGCCCCTGCGCCTCCAGTGACGTGTCCCTCGAGTCATGGGCCCCTGCTGGAGTCAAGGGCCCCTGCTTGAGTCAAGGGGCCCTGCGCCTCCAATGACGCGTCCCTGGAGTAAAGGGCCCCTGCTGGAGTCAATGGCCCCTGCTTGAGTCAAGGGCCCCTGCTGGAGTCAAGGGCCCCTGCGCCTCAAATGACGCGTCCCTGGGGTCAAGGGCCCCTGCTGGAGTCAATGGCCCCTGCTTGAGTCAAGGGCCCCTGCGCCTCCAATGACGCATCCCTGGAGTCATGGGCACCTGCTGGAGTCAAGGGCCCCTGCTTTAGTTAAGGGCCCTTACTGGAGTCAAGGGCCCCTGCTTTAGTCAAGGGCCCCTGCTGGAGTCAAGGGCCCCTTCTGGAGTCAAGGGCCCCTGCTGTGAAGTGAAACGTCTTCAAGCAACTTAAAGAAGTCCAGACGCTTTTCTTTGCAAGCTCCATTGACTACGATGACCTGGATGACTGAGAACCTTCACAGACAATTCAACAACAAGGTGATTCAAAGTGCTTTACAGAGACATTAGAAACAAAAACAAATAAAAAGCATGATTTAAAAGTGATTTAAACAAGCAAACAAATAAAATCATAAATAGATAAAATCAGTAGTTAAAATGTTAGTTTTGAAATTTAAGCTTAAAAGTGTGGATTTGGTGCTTTATTCAAATGCAGCTGAGAACAGGTGAGTCTTCAAGTATGTTTTTTAACGAGTATAGTACAGTTCCTGAAAAACCTGCCCAGTTCTCCAGTCGTTTGAGTAATATGTTGTGGTCAACTGTGTCAAATGCTGCACTGAGATCCAGTGAAACTAAGACTGATAGAGACGCCTCCAATGACGCGTCCCTGGATTCAAGGGCCCCTGCTGGAGTCAAGGGCCCCTGATGGAGTCAAGGGCCCCTGCTGTGAAGTGAAACGTCTTCAAGCAACTTAAAGAAGTCCAGACGCTTTTCTTTGCAAGCTCCATTGACTACGATGACCTGGATGACTGAGAACCTTCACAGACAATTCAACAACAAGGTGATTCAAAGTGCTTTACAGAGACATTAGAAACAAAAACAAATAAAAAGCATGATTTCAAATTGATTTAAACAAGCAAACAAAGTAACTAACTAATTAACAAGCAAAAAAACAAACAAACAAAAACAGTATATAAAATCAAAACAAATAAAATCAGAAATAGATAAAATCAGTAGTTAAAATGTTAGTTTTGAAATTTAAGCTTAAAAGTGTGGATTTGGTGCTTTATTCAAATGCAGCTGAGAACAGGTGAGTCTTCAAGTATGTTTTTTAACGAGTATAGTACAGTTCCTGAAAAACCTGCCCAGTTCTCCAGTCGTTTGAGTAATATGTTGTGGTCAACTGTGTCAAATGCTGCACTGAGATCCATTGAAACTAAGACTGATAGAGACGCCTCCAATGACGCGTCCCTGGAGTCAAGGGCCCCTGCTGGAGTCAAGGGCCCCTGCTGGAGTCAAGGGCCCCTGCGCCTCCAGTGACGCGTCCCTCGAGTCATGGGCCCCTGCTTGGGTCAAGGGCCCCTGCATGGGTCAAGGGCCCCTGATGTAGTCAAGGGCCCCGGCGCCTCCAGTGATGCGTCCCTGGAGTCAAGGGCCCCTGCTTGAGTCAAGGGCCCCTTCTTTAGTCAATGGCCCCTGCTTGAGTCAAGGGCCCCTGCTGGAGTCAAGGGCCCCTGCGCCTCAAATGACGCGTCCCTGGGGTCAAGGGCCCCTGCTGGAGTCAATGGCCCCTGCTTGAGTCAAGGGTCCCTGCGCCTCCAATGACGCATCCCTGGAGTCATGGGCACCTGCTGGAGTCAAGGGCCCCTGCTGGAGTCAAGGGCCCCTGCTTGAGTAATGGGGCCCCTGCTGGAGTCAAGGGCCCCTTTTGGAGTCAATGGCCCCTGCTGGAGTCAATGGCCCCTGCTTGAGTCAAGGGCCCCTGCGTGAGTCAAGGGCCCCTGCGCCTCCAGTGACGCATACCTGGAGTCATGGGCACCAACTTGAGTCAAGAGACCCTGCTGGAGTCAAGGGCCCCTGCGCCTACAGTGACGCGTCCCTGGAGTCAAGGGCCCCTGCGTGAGTCAAGGGCCCCTGCGCCTCCAGTGACGCGTCCCTGGAGTCAAGGGCCCCTGCTGGAGTCAAGGGCCCCTGCGCCTCCAGTGACGTGTCCCTAGAGTCATGGGCCCCTGCTGGAGTCAAGGGCCCCTGCTTGAGTCAAGGGGCCCTGCGCCTCCAATGACGCGTCCCTGGAGTAAAGGGCCCCTGCTGGAGTCAAGGGCCCCTGCTTTGGTCAAGCGCCCCTGCTGGAGTCAAGGGCCCCTGCGCCTCCAGTGACGCATCCCTGGAGTCATGGGGCCCCTGCTGGAGTGAAGGGCCCCTGCTGGAGTCAAGGGCCCCTGCTTGAGTAATGGGGCCCCTGCTGGAGTCAAGGGCCCCTGCTGGAGTCAATGGCCCCTGCTTTAGTCAAGGGCCCCTGCTGGAGTCAAGGGCCCCTGCGTGAGTCAAGGGCCCCGGCTGGAGTCAAGGGCCCCTGCTTTACTCAAGGGCCCCTGCTGGAGTCAAGGGCCCCTGCTTTACTCAAGGGCCCCTGCTGGAGTCAAGGGCCCCTGCTTGAGTCAAGCGCCCCTGCTGGAGTCAAGGGCCCCTGCGTGAGTCAAGGGCCCCTGCGCCTCCAGTGACGCATACCTGGAGTCATGGGCACCAACTTGAGTCAAGAGCCCCTGCTGGAGTCAAGGGCCCCTGCGCCTCCAGTGACGCATACCTGGAGTCATGGGCACCAACTTGAGTCAAGAGCCCCTGCTGGAGTCAAGGGCCCCTGCTTTGGTCAAGCGCCCCTGCTGGAGTCAAGGGCCCCTGCGCCTCCAGTGACGCATCCCTGGAGTCATGGGGCCCCTGCTGGAGTGAAGGGCCCCTGCTGGAGTCAAGGGCCCCTGCTTGAGTAATGGGGCCCCTGCTGGAGTCAAGGGCCCCTGCTGGAGTCAATGGCCCCTGCTTTAGTCAAGGGCCCCTGCTGGAGTCAAGGGCCCCTGCGTGAGTCAAGGGCCCCGGCTGGAGTCAAGGGCCCCTGCTTTACTCAAGGGCCCCTGCTGGAGTCAAGGGCCCCTGCTTTACTCAAGGGCCCCTGCTGGAGTCAAGGGCCCCTGCTTGAGTCAAGCGCCCCTGCTGGAGTCAAGGGCCCCTGCGTGAGTCAAGGGCCCCTGCGCCTCCAGTGACGCATACCTGGAGTCATGGGCACCAACTTGAGTCAAGAGCCCCTGCTGGAGTCAAGGGCCCCTGCGCCTCCAGTGACGCGTCCCTGGAGTCAAGGGCCCCTGCTGGAGTCAAGGGCCCCTGCGCCTCCAGTGACGCGTCCCTCGAGTCATGGGCCCCTGCTGGAGTCAAGGGCCCCTGCTTGAGTCAAGGGGCCCTGCGCCTCCAATGACGCGTCCCTGGAGTCAAGGGCCCCTGCTGGAGTCAAGGGCCCCTGCGCCTCCAGTGACGCGTCCCTGGAGTCAAGGGCCCCTGCGTGAGTCAAGGGCCCCTGCGCCTCCAGTGACGCGTCCCTGGAGTCAAGGGCCCCTGCTGGAGTCAAGGGCCCCTGCGCCTCCAATGACGCATCCCTGGAGTCATGGGCACCTGCTGGAGTCAAGGGCCCCTGCTTTAGTTAAGGGCCCTTACTGGAGTCAAGGGCCCCTGCTTTAGTCAAGGGCCCCTGCTGGAGTCAAGGGCCCCTTCTGGAGTCAAGGGCCCCTGCTGTGAAGTGAAACGTCTTCAAGCAACTTAAAGAAGTCCAGACGCTTTTCTTTGCAAGCTCCATTGACTACGATGACCTGGATGACTGAGAACCTTCACAGACAATTCAACAACAAGGTGATTCAAAGTGCTTTACAGAGACATTAGAAACAAAAACAAATAAAAAGCATGATTTAAAAGTGATTTAAACAAGCAAACAAATAAAATCATAAATAGATAAAATCAGTAGTTAAAATGTTAGTTTTGAAATTTAAGCTTAAAAGTGTGGATTTGGTGCTTTATTCAAATGCAGCTGAGAACAGGTGAGTCTTCAAGTATGTTTTTTAACGAGTATAGTACAGTTCCTGAAAAACCTGCCCAGTTCTCCAGTCGTTTGAGTAATATGTTGTGGTCAACTGTGTCAAATGCTGCACTGAGATCCAGTGAAACTAAGACTGATAGAGACGCCTCCAATGACGCGTCCCTGGATTCAAGGGCCCCTGCTGGAGTCAAGGGCCCCTGATGGAGTCAAGGGCCCCTGCTGTGAAGTGAAACGTCTTCAAGCAACTTAAAGAAGTCCAGACGCTTTTCTTTGCAAGCTCCATTGACTACGATGACCTGGATGACTGAGAACCTTCACAGACAATTCAACAACAAGGTGATTCAAAGTGCTTTACAGAGACATTAGAAACAAAAACAAATAAAAAGCATGATTTCAAATTGATTTAAACAAGCAAACAAAGTAACTAACTAATTAACAAGCAAAAAAACAAACAAACAAAAACAGTATATAAAATCAAAACAAATAAAATCATAAATAGATAAAATCAGTAGTTAAAATGTTAGTTTTGAAATTTAAGCTTAAAAGTGTGGATTTGGTGCTTTATTCAAATGCAGCTGAGAACAGGTGAGTCTTCAAGTATGTTTTTTAACGAGTATAGTACAGTTCCTGAAAAACCTGCCCAGTTCTCCAGTCGTTTGAGTAATATGTTGTGGTCAACTGTGTCAAATGCTGCACTGAGATCCATTGAAACTAAGACTGATAGAGACGCCTCCAATGACGCGTCCCTGGAGTCAAGGGCCCCTGCTGGAGTCAAGGGCCCCTGCTGGAGTCAAGGGCCCCTGCGCCTCCAGTGACGCGTCCCTCGAGTCATGGGCCCCTGCTTGGGTCAAGGGCCCCCTGCATGGGTCAAGGGCCCCTGATGTAGTCAAGGGCCCCGGCGCCTCCAGTGATGCGTCCCTGGAGTCAAGGGCCCCTGCTTGAGTCAAGGGCCCCTTCTTTAGTCAATGGCCCCTGCTTGAGTCAAGGGCCCCTGCTGGAGTCAAGGGCCCCTGCGCCTCAAATGACGCGTCCCTGGGGTCAAGGGCCCCTGCTGGAGTCAATGGCCCCTGCTTGAGTCAAGGGTCCCTGCGCCTCCAATGACGCATCCCTGGAGTCATGGGCACCTGCTGGAGTCAAGGGCCCCTGCTGGAGTCAAGGGCCCCTGCTTGAGTAATGGGGCCCCTGCTGGAGTCAAGGGCCCCTTTTGGAGTCAATGGCCCCTGCTGGAGTCAATGGCCCCTGCTTGAGTCAAGGGCCCCTGCGTGAGGTCAAGGGCCCCTGCGCCTCCAGTGACGCATACCTGGAGTCATGGGCACCAACTTGAGTCAAGAGACCCTGCTGGAGTCAAGGGCCCCTGCGCCTACAGTGACGCGTCCCTGGAGTCAAGGGCCCCTGCGTGAGTCAAGGGCCCCTGCGCCTCCAGTGACGCGTCCCTGGAGTCAAGGGCCCCTGCTGGAGTCAAGGGCCCCTGCGCCTCCAGTGACGTGTCCCTAGAGTCATGGGCCCCTGCTGGAGTCAAGGGCCCCTGCTTGAGTCAAGGGGCCCTGCGCCTCCAATGACGCGTCCCTGGAGTAAAGGGCCCCTGCTGGAGTCAAGGGCCCCTGCTTTGGTCAAGCGCCCCTGCTGGAGTCAAGGGCCCCTGCGCCTCCAGTGACGCATCCCTGGAGTCATGGGGCCCCTGCTGGAGTGAAGGGCCCCTGCTGGAGTCAAGGGCCCCTGCTTGAGTAATGGGGCCCCTGCTGGAGTCAAGGGCCCCTGCTGGAGTCAATGGCCCCTGCTTTAGTCAAGGGCCCCTGCTGGAGTCAAGGGCCCCTGCGTGAGTCAAGGGCCCCGGCTGGAGTCAAGGGCCCCTGCTTTACTCAAGGGCCCCTGCTGGAGTCAAGGGCCCCTGCTTTACTCAAGGGCCCCTGCTGGAGTCAAGGGCCCCTGCTTGAGTCAAGCGCCCCTGCTGGAGTCAAGGGCCCCTGCGTGAGTCAAGGGCCCCTGCGCCTCCAGTGACGCATACCTGGAGTCATGGGCACCAACTTGAGTCAAGAGCCCCTGCTGGAGTCAAGGGCCCCTGCGCCTCCAGTGACGCGTCCCTGGAGTCAAGGGCCCCTGCTGGAGTCAAGGGCCCCTGCGCCTCCAGTGACGCGTCCCTCGAGTCATGGGCCCCTGCTGGAGTCAAGGGCCCCTGCTTGAGTCAAGGGGCCCTGCGCCTCCAATGACGCGTCCCTGGAGTCAAGGGCCCCTGCTGGAGTCAAGGGCCCCTGCGCCTCCAGTGACGCGTCCCTGGAGTCAAGGGCCCCTGCTGGAGTCAAGGGCCCCTGCGCCTCAAGTGAAGCGTTCCTGGAGTCAAGGGCCCCTGCTGGAGTCAAAGGCCCCTGCGCCTCCAGTGACGCATCCCTGGAGTCATGGGCCCCTGCTGGAGTCAAGGGCCCCTGCTGGAGTCAATGGCCCCTGCTTGAGTCAAGGGCCCCTGCTGGAGTCAAGGGCCCCTGCGCCTCAAATGACGCGTCCCTGGGGTCAAGGGCCCCTGCTGGAGTCAATGGCCCCTGCTTGAGTCAAGGGCCCCTGCGCCTCCAATGACGCATCCCTGGAGTCATGGGCACCTGCTGGAGTCAAGGGCCCCTGCTTTAGTTAAGGGCCCTTACTGGAGTCAAGGGCCCCTTCTTTAGTCAAGGGCCCCTGCTGGAGTCAAGGGGCCCTGCGCCTCCAGTGACGCATCCCTGGAGTCATGGGGCCCCTGCTGGAGTCAAGGGCCCCTGCTGGAGTCAATGGCCCCTGCTTGAGTCAAGGGCCCCTGCTAGAGTCAAGGGCCCCTGCGCCTCAAATGACGCGTCCCTGGGGTCAAGGGCCCCTGCTGGAGTCAATGGCCCCTGCTTGAGTCAAGGGCCCTTACTGGAGTCAAGGGCCCCTGCTGGAGTCAAGGGCCCCTGCGTGAGTCAAGGGCCCCTGCACCTCCAGTGACGCGTCCCTGGAGTAAAGGGCCCCTGCGTGAGTCAAGGGCCCCTGCGCCTCCAGTGACGCGTCTCTGGAGTCAAGGGCCCCTGCGTGAGTCAAGGGCCTCTGCGCCTCCAGTGACGCGTCCCTGGAGTCAAGGGCCCCTGCTGGAGTCAAGGGCCCCTGCGCCTCCAGTGACGTGTCCCTCGAGTCATGGGCCCCTGCTGGAGTCAAGGGCCCCTGCTTGAGTCAAGGGGCCCTGCGCCTCCAATGACGCGTCCCTGGAGTAAAGGGCCCCTGCTGGAGTCAATGGCCCCTGCTTGAGTCAAGGGCCCCTGCTGGAGTCAAGGGCCCCTGCGCCTCAAATGACGCGTCCCTGGGGTCAAGGGCCCCTGCTGGAGTCAATGGCCCCTGCTTGAGTCAAGGGCCCCTGCGCCTCCAATGACGCATCCCTGGAGTCATGGGCACCTGCTGGAGTCAAGGGCCCCTGCTTTAGTTAAGGGCCCTTACTGGAGTCAAGGGCCCCTGCTTTAGTCAAGGGCCCCTGCTGGAGTCAAGGGCCCCTTCTGGAGTCAAGGGCCCCTGCTGTGAAGTGAAACGTCTTCAAGCAACTTAAAGAAGTCCAGACGCTTTTCTTTGCAAGCTCCATTGACTACGATGACCTGGATGACTGAGAACCTTCACAGACAATTCAACAACAAGGTGATTCAAAGTGCTTTACAGAGACATTAGAAACAAAAACAAATAAAAAGCATGATTTAAAAGTGATTTAAACAAGCAAACAAATAAAATCATAAATAGATAAAATCAGTAGTTAAAATGTTAGTTTTGAAATTTAAGCTTAAAAGTGTGGATTTGGTGCTTTATTCAAATGCAGCTGAGAACAGGTGAGTCTTCAAGTATGTTTTTTAACGAGTATAGTACAGTTCCTGAAAAACCTGCCCAGTTCTCCAGTCGTTTGAGTAATATGTTGTGGTCAACTGTGTCAAATGCTGCACTGAGATCCAGTGAAACTAAGACTGATAGAGACGCCTCCAATGACGCGTCCCTGGATTCAAGGGCCCCTGCTGGAGTCAAGGGCCCCTGATGGAGTCAAGGGCCCCTGCTGTGAAGTGAAACGTCTTCAAGCAACTTAAAGAAGTCCAGACGCTTTTCTTTGCAAGCTCCATTGACTACGATGACCTGGATGACTGAGAACCTTCACAGACAATTCAACAACAAGGTGATTCAAAGTGCTTTACAGAGACATTAGAAACAAAAACAAATAAAAAGCATGATTTCAAATTGATTTAAACAAGCAAACAAAGTAACTAACTAATTAACAAGCAAAAAAACAAACAAACAAAAACAGTATATAAAATCAAAACAAATAAAATCAGAAATAGATAAAATCAGTAGTTAAAATGTTAGTTTGAAATTTAAGCTTAAAAGTGTGGATTTGGTGCTTTATTCAAATGCAGCTGAGAACAGGTGAGTCTTCAAGTATGTTTTTAACGAGTATAGTACAGTTCCTGAAAAACCTGCCCAGTTCTCCAGTCGTTTGAGTAATATGTTGTGGTCAACTGTGTCAAATGCTGCACTGAGATCCATTGAAACTAAGACTGATAGAGACGCCTCCAATGACGCGTCCCTGGAGTCAAGGGCCCCTGCTGGAGTCAAGGGCCCCTGCTGGAGTCAAGGGCCCCTGCGCCTCCAGTGACGCGTCCCTCGAGTCATGGGCCCCTGCTTGGGTCAAGGGCCCCTGCATGGGTCAAGGGCCCCTGATGTAGTCAAGGGCCCCGGCGCCTCCAGTGATGCGTCCCTGGAGTCAAGGGCCCCTGCTTGAGTCAAGGGCCCCTTCTTTAGTCAATGGCCCCTGCTTGAGTCAAGGGCCCCTGCTGGAGTCAAGGGCCCCTGCGCCTCAAATGACGCGTCCCTGGGGTCAAGGGCCCCTGCTGGAGTCAATGGCCCCTGCTTGAGTCAAGGGTCCCTGCGCCTCCAATGACGCATCCCTGGAGTCATGGGCACCTGCTGGAGTCAAGGGCCCCTGCTGGAGTCAAGGGCCCCTGCTTGAGTAATGGGGCCCCTGCTGGAGTCAAGGGCCCCTTTTGGAGTCAATGGCCCCTGCTGGAGTCAATGGCCCCTGCTTGAGTCAAGGGCCCCTGCGTGAGTCAAGGGCCCCTGCGCCTCCAGTGACGCATACCTGGAGTCATGGGCACCAACTTGAGTCAAGAGACCCTGCTGGAGTCAAGGGCCCCTGCGCCTACAGTGACGCGTCCCTGGAGTCAAGGGCCCCTGCGTGAGTCAAGGGCCCCTGCGCCTCCAGTGACGCGTCCCTGGAGTCAAGGGCCCCTGCTGGAGTCAAGGGCCCCTGCGCCTCCAGTGACGTGTCCCTAGAGTCATGGGCCCCTGCTGGAGTCAAGGGCCCCTGCTTGAGTCAAGGGCCCTGCGCCTCCAATGACGCGTCCCTGGAGTAAAGGGCCCCTGCTGGAGTCAAGGGCCCCTGCTTTGGTCAAGCGCCCCTGCTGGAGTCAAGGGCCCCTGCGCCTCCAGTGACGCATCCCTGGAGTCATGGGGCCCCTGCTGGAGTGAAGGGCCCCTGCTGGAGTCAAGGGCCCCTGCTTGAGTAATGGGGCCCCTGCTGGAGTCAAGGGCCCCTGCTGGAGTCAATGGCCCCTGCTTTAGTCAAGGGCCCCTGCTGGAGTCAAGGGCCCCTGCGTGAGTCAAGGGCCCCGGCTGGAGTCAAGGGCCCCTGCTTTACTCAAGGGCCCCTGCTGGAGTCAAGGGCCCCTGCTTTACTCAAGGGCCCTGCTGGAGTCAAGGGCCCCTGCTTGAGTCAAGCGCCCCTGCTGGAGTCAAGGGCCCCTGCGTGAGTCAAGGGCCCCTGCGCCTCCAGTGACGCATACCTGGAGTCATGGGCACCAACTTGAGTCAAGAGCCCCTGCTGGAGTCAAGGGCCCCTGCGCCTCCAGTGACGCGTCCCTGGAGTCAAGGGCCCCTGCTGGAGTCAAGGGCCCCTGCGCCTCCAGTGACGCGTCCCTCGAGTCATGGGCCCCTGCTGGAGTCAAGGGCCCCTGCTTGAGTCAAGGGGCCCTGCGCCTCCAATGACGCGTCCCTGGAGTCAAGGGCCCCTGCTGGAGTCAAGGGCCCCTGCGCCTCCAGTGACGCGTCCCTGGAGTCAAGGGCCCCTGCTGGAGTCAAGGGCCCCTGCGCCTCAAGTGAAGCGTTCCTGGAGTCAAGGGCCCCTGCTGGAGTCAAAGGCCCCTGCGCCTCCAGTGACGCATCCCTGGAGTCATGGGCCCCTGCTGGAGTCAAGGGCCCCTGCTGGAGTCAATGGCCCCTGCTTGAGTCAAGGGCCCCTGCTGGAGTCAAGGGCCCTGCGCCTCAAATGACGCGTCCCTGGGGTCAAGGGCCCCTGCTGGAGTCAATGGCCCCTGCTTGAGTCAAGGGCCCCTGCGCCTCCAATGACGCATCCCTGGAGTCATGGGCACCTGCTGGAGTCAAGGGCCCCTGCTTTAGTTAAGGGCCCTTACTGGAGTCAAGGGCCCCTTCTTTAGTCAAGGGCCCCTGCTGGAGTCAAGGGGCCCTGCGCCTCCAGTGACGCATCCCTGGAGTCATGGGGCCCCTGCTGGAGTCCAAGGGCCCTGCTGGAGTCAATGGCCCCTGCTTGAGTCAAGGGCCCCTGCTGGAGTCAAGGGCCCCTGCGCCTCAAATGACGCGTCCCTGGGGTCAAGGGCCCCTGCTGGAGTCAATGGCCCCTGCTTGAGTCAAGGGCCCTTACTGGAGTCAAGGGCCCCTGCTGGAGTCAAGGGCCCCTGCGTGAGTCAAGGGCCCCTGCACCTCCAGTGACGCGTCCCTGGAGTAAAGGGCCCCTGCGTGAGTCAAGGGCCCCTGCGCCTCCAGTGACGCGTCTCTGGAGTCAAGGGCCCCTGCGTGAGTCAAGGGCCTCTGCGCCTCCAGTGACGCGTCCCTGGAGTCAAGGGCCCCTGCTGGAGTCAAGGGCCCCTGCGCCTCCAGTGACGTGTCCCTCGAGTCATGGGCCCCTGCTGGAGTCAAGGGCCCCTGCTTGAGTCAAGGGGCCCTGCGCCTCCAATGACGCGTCCCTGGAGTAAAGGGCCCCTGCTGGAGTCAATGGCCCCTGCTTGAGTCAAGGGCCCCTGCTGGAGTCAAGGGCCCCTGCGCCTCAAATGACGCGTCCCTGGGGTCAAGGGCCCCTGCTGGAGTCAATGGCCCCTGCTTGAGTCAAGGGCCCCTGCGCCTCCAATGACGCATCCCTGGAGTCATGGGCACCTGCTGGAGTCAAGGGCCCCTGCTTTAGTTAAGGGCCCTTACTGGAGTCAAGGGCCCTGCTTTAGTCAAGGGCCCCTGCTGGAGTCAAGGGCCCCTTCTGGAGTCAAGGGCCCCTGCTGTGAAGTGAAACGTCTTCAAGCAACTTAAAGAAGTCCAGACGCTTTTCTTTGCAAGCTCCATTGACTACGATGACCTGGATGACTGAGAACCTTCACAGACAATTCAACAACAAGGTGATTCAAAGTGCTTTACAGAGACATTAGAAACAAAAACAAATAAAAAGCATGATTTAAAAGTGATTTAAACAAGCAAACAAATAAAATCATAAATAGATAAAATCAGTAGTTAAAATGTTAGTTTTGAAATTTAAGCTTAAAAGTGTGGATTTGGTGCTTTATTCAAATGCAGCTGAGAACAGGTGAGTCTTCAAGTATGTTTTTTAACGAGTATAGTACAGTTCCTGAAAAACCTGCCCAGTTCTCCAGTCGTTTGAGTAATATGTTGTGGTCAACTGTGTCAAATGCTGCACTGAGATCCAGTGAAACTAAGACTGATAGAGACGCCTCCAATGACGCGTCCCTGGATTCAAGGGCCCCTGCTGGAGTCAAGGGCCCCTGATGGAGTCAAGGGCCCCTGCTGTGAAGTGAAACGTCTTCAAGCAACTTAAAGAAGTCCAGACGCTTTTCTTTGCAAGCTCCATTGACTACGATGACCTGGATGACTGAGAACCTTCACAGACAATTCAACAACAAGGTGATTCAAAGTGCTTTACAGAGACATTAGAAACAAAAACAAATAAAAAGCATGATTTCAAATTGATTTAAACAAGCAAACAAAGTAACTAACTAATTAACAAGCAAAAAAACAAACAAACAAAAACAGTATATAAAATCAAAACAAATAAAATCAGAAATAGATAAAATCAGTAGTTAAAATGTTAGTTTTGAAATTTAAGCTTAAAAGTGTGGATTTGGTGCTTTATTCAAATGCAGCTGAGAACAGGTGAGTCTTCAAGTATGTTTTTTAACGAGTATAGTACAGTTCCTGAAAAACCTGCCCAGTTCTCCAGTCGTTTGAGTAATATGTTGTGGTCAACTGTGTCAAATGCTGCACTGAGATCCATTGAAACTAAGACTGATAGAGACGCCTCAATGACGCGTCCCTGGAGTCAAGGGCCCCTGCTGGAGTCAAGGGCCCCTGCGCCTCCAGTGACGCGTCCCTCGAGTCATGGGCCCCTGCTGGAGTCAAGGGCCCCTGCTGGAGTCAAGGGCCCCTGCTTGGGTCAAGGGCCCCTGCATGGGTCAAGGGCCCCTGATGTAGTCAAGGGCCCCGGCGCCTCCAGTGATGCGTCCCTGGAGTCAAGGGCCCCTGCTTGAGTCAAGGGCCCCTTCTTTAGTCAATGGCCCCTGCTTGAGTCAAGGGCCCCTGCTGGAGTCAAGGGCCCCTGCGCCTCAAATGACGCGTCCCTGGGGTCAAGGGCCCCTGCTGGAGTCAATGGCCCCTGCTTGAGTCAAGGGCCCCTGCGCCTCCAATGACGCATCCCTGGAGTCATGGGCACCTGCTGGAGTCAAGGGCCCCTGCTTTAGTTAAGGGCCCCTGCTGGAGTCAAGGGCCCTTCTGGAGTCAAGGGCCCCTGCTGTGAAGTGAAACGTCTTCAAGCAACTTAAAGAAGTCCAGACGCTTTTCTTTGCAAGCTCCATTGACTACGATGACCTGGATGACTGAGAACCTTCACAGACAATTCAACAACAAGGTGATTCAAAGTGCTTTACAGAGACATTAGAAACAAAAACAATAAAAAGCATGATTTAAAAGTGATTTAAACAAGCAAACAAATAAAATCATAAATAGATAAAATCAGTAGTTAAAATGTTAGTTTTGAAATTTAAGCTTAAAAGTGTGGATTTGGTGCTTTATTCAAATGCAGCTGAGAACAGGTGAGTCTTCAAGTATGTTTTTTAACGAGTATAGTACAGTTCCTGAAAAACCTGCCCAGTTCTCCAGTCGTTTGAGTAATATGTTGTGGTCAACTGTGTCAAATGCTGCACTGAGATCCAGTGAAACTAAGACTGATAGAGACGCCTCCAATGACGCGTCCCTGGATTCAAGGCCCTGCTGGAGTCAAGGACCCCTGTGCCTCCAGTGACGCGTCCCGGGAGTCAAGGGCCCTGCTTGGGTCAAGGGCCCCTGCATGGGTCAAGGGCCCCTGCTGGAGTCAAGGGCCCAGGCGCCTCCAGTGATGCGTCCCTGGAGTCAAGGGCCCCTGCTTGAGTCAAGGGCCCCTTCTTTAGTCAAGGGCCCCTGCTGGAGTCAAGGGCCCCTGCTTGAGTCATGGGGCCCCTGCTGGAGTCAAGGGCCCCTGATGGAGTCAAGGGCCCCTGCTGTGAAGTGAAACGTCTTCAAGCAACTTAAAGAAGTCCAGATGCTTTTCTTTGCAAGCTCCATTGACTACGAGGACCTGGATGACTGAGAAACTTCACAGACAATTCAACAACAAGGTGATTCAAAGTGCTTTACAGAGACATTAGAAACAAAAACAAATAAAAAGCATGATTTAAAATTGATTTAAACAAGCAAACAAAGTAACTAACTAATTAACAAGCAAAAAAACAAACAAACAAAAACAGTATATAAAATCAAAACAAATAAAATCATAAATAGATAAAATCAGTAGTTAAAATGTTAGTTTTGAAATTTAAGCTTAAAAGTGTGGATTTGGTGCTTTATTCAAATGCAGCTGAGAACAGGTGAGTCTTCAAGTATGTTTTTTAACGAGTTTAGTACAGTTCCTGAAAAACCTGCCCAGTTCTCCAGTCGTTTGAGTAATATGTTGTGGTCAACTGTGTCAAATGCTGCACTGAGATCCAGTGAAACTAAGACTGATAGAGACGCCTCCAGTGACGCGTCCCGGGAGTCATGGGGCCCCTGCTGGAGTCAAGGGCCCCTGCGCCTCCAGTGACGCGTCCCTGGAGTCAAGGGCCCCTGCTGGAGTCAAGGGCCCCTGCGCCTCCAGTGACGCGTCCCTCGAGTCATGGGCCCCTGGCTGGAGTCAAGGGCCCCTGCTTGAGTCAAGGGGCCCTGCGCCTCCAATGACGCGTCCCTGGAGTCAAGGGCCCCTGCTGGAGTCAAGGGCCCCTGCGCCTCCAGTGACGCGTCCCTGGAGTCAAGGGCCCCTGCTGGAGTCAAGGGCCCCTGCGCCTCAAGTGAAGCGTTCCTGGAGTCAAGGGCCCCTGCTGGAGTCAAAGGCCCCTGCGCCTCCAGTGACGCATCCCTGGAGTCATGGGCCCCTGCTGGAGTCAAGGGCCCCTGATTGAATCAAGGGCCCCTTCTTTAGTCAAGGGCCCCTGCTGGAGTCAAGGGGCCCTGCGCCTCCAGTGACGCATCCCTGGAGTCATGGGGCCCCTGCTGGAGTCAAGGGCCCCTGCTGGAGTCAATGGCCCCTGCTTGAGTCAAGGGCCCCTGCTGGAGTCAAGGGCCCCTGCGCCTCAAATGACGCGTCCCTGGGGTCAAGGGCCCTGCTGGAGTCAATGGCCCCTGCTTGAGTCAAGGGCCCTGCGCCTCCAATGACGCATCCCTGGAGTCATGGGCACCTGCTGGAGTCAAGGGCCCTGCTTTAGTTAAGGGCCCTTACTGGAGTCAAGGGCCCCTGCTGGAGTCAAGGGCCCCTGCGTGAGTCAAGGGCCCCTGCGCCTCCAGTGACGCATACCTGGAGTCATGGGCACCAACTTGAGTCAAGAGCCCCTGCTGGAGTCAAGGGCCCCTGCGCCTCCAGTGACGCGTCCCTGGAGTCAAGGGCCCCTGCGTGAGTCAAGGGCCCCTGCGCCTCCAGTGACGCGTCCCTGGAGTCAAGGGCCCCTGCTGGAGTCAAGGGCCCCTGCGCCTCCAGTGACGTGTCCCTCGAGTCATGGGCCCCTGCTGGAGTCAAGGGCCCCTGCTTGAGTCAAGGGGCCCTGCGCCTCCAATGACGCGTCCCTGGAGTAAAGGGCCCCTGCTGGAGTCAATGGCCCCTGCTTGAGTCAAGGGCCCCTGCTGGAGTCAAGGGCCCCTGCGCCTCAAATGACGCGTCCCTGGGGTCAAGGGCCCCTGCTGGAGTCAATGGCACCTGCTTGAGTCAAGGGCCCCTGCGCCTCCAATGACGCATCCCTGGAGTCATGGGCCCCTGCTGGAGTCAAGGGCCCCTGCTGGAGTCAAGGGCCCCTGCTGTGAAGTCAAACGTCTTCAAGCAACTAAAGAAGTCCAGACGCTTTTCTTTGCAAGCTCCATTGACTACGAGGACCTGGATGACTGAGAAACTTCACAGACAATTCAACAACAAGGTGATTCAAAGTGCTTTACAGAGACATTAGAAACAAAAACAAATAAAAAGCATGATTTAAAATTGATTTAAACAAGCAAACAAAGTAACTAACTAATTAACAAGCAAAAAACAAACAAACAAAAACAGTATATAAAATCAAAACAAATAAAATCATAAATAGATAAAATCAGTAGTTAAAATGTTAGTTTTGAAATTTAAGCTTAAAAGTGTGGATTTGGTGCTTTATTCAAATGCAGCTGAGAACAGGTGAGTCTTCAAGTATGTTTTTTAACGAGTTTAGTACAGTTCCTGAAAAACCTGCCCAGTTCTCCAGTCGTTTGAGTAATATGTTGTGGTCAACTGTGTCAAATGCTGCACTGAGATCCAGTGAAACTAAGACTGATAGAGACGCCTCCAGTGACGCGTCCCGGGAGTCATGGGGCCCCTGCTGGAGTCAAGGGCCCCTGCGCCTCCAGTGACGCGTCCCTGGAGTCAAGGGCCCCTGCTGGAGTCAAGGGCCCCTGCGCCTCCAGTGACGCGTCCCTCGAGTCATGGGCCCCTGCTGGAGTCAAGGGCCCCTGCTTGAGTCAAGGGGCCCTGCGCCTCAAATGACGCGTCCCTGGAGTCAAGGGCCCCTGCTGGAGTCAAGGGCCCCTGCGCCTCCAGTGACGCGTCCCTGGAGTCAAGGGCCCCTGCTGGAGTCAAGGGCCCCTGCGCCTCAAGTGAAGCGTTCCTGGAGTCAAGGGCCCCTGCTGGAGTCAAAGGCCCCTGCGCCTCCAGTGACGCATCCCTGGAGTCATGGGCCCCTGCTGGAGTCAAGGGCCCCTGATTGAATCAAGGGCCCCTTCTTTAGTCAAGGGCCCCTGCTGGAGTCAAGGGGCCCTGCGCCTCCAGTGACGCATCCCTGGAGTCATGGGGCCCCTGCTGGAGTCAAGGGCCCCTGCTGGAGTCAATGGCCCCTGCTTGAGTCAAGGGCCCCTGCTGGAGTCAAGGGCCCCTGCGCCTCAAATGACGCGTCCCTGGGGTCAAGGGCCCCTGCTGGAGTCAATGGCCCCTGCTTGAGTCAAGGGCCCCTGCGCCTCCAATGACGCATCCCTGGAGTCATGGGCACCTGCTGGAGTCAAGGGCCCCTGCTTTAGTTAAGGGCCCTTACTGGAGTCAAGGGCCCCTGCTGGAGTCAAGGGCCCCTGCGTGAGTCAAGGGCCCCTGCGCCTCCAGTGACGCATACCTGGAGTCATGGGCACCAACTTGAGTCAAGAGCCCCTGCTGGAGTCAAGGGCCCCTGCGCCTCCAGTGACTCGTCCCTGGAGTCAAGGGCCCCTGCGTGAGTCAAGGGCCCCTGCGCCTCCAGTGACGCGTCCCTGGAGTCAAGGGCCCCTGCTGGAGTCAAGGGCCCCTGCGCCTCCAGTGACGTGTCCCTCGAGTCATGGGCCCCTGCTGGAGTCAAGGGCCCCTGCTTGAGTCAAGGGGCCCTGCGCCTCCAATGACGCGTCCCTGGAGTAAAGGGCCCCTGCTGGAGTCAATGGCCCCTGCTTGAGTCAAGGGCCCCTGCTGGAGTCAAGGGCCCCTGCGCCTCAAATGACGCGTCCCTGGGGTCAAGGGCCCCTGCTGGAGTCAATGGCACCTGCTTGAGTCAAGGGCCCCTGCGCCTCCAATGACGCATCCCTGGAGTCATGGGCACCTGCTGGAGTCAAGGGCCCCTGCTTTAGTTAAGGGCCCTTACTGGAGTCAAGGGCCCCTGCTTTAGTCAAGGGCCCCTGCTGGAGTCAAGGGCCCCTTCTGGAGTCAAGGGCCCCTGCTGTGAAGTGAAACGTCTTCAAGCAACTTAAAGAAGTCCAGACGCTTTTCTTTGCAAGCTCCATTGACTACGATGACCTGGATGACTGAGAACCTTCACAGACAATTCAACAACAAGGTGATTCAAAGTGCTTTACAGAGACATTAGAAACAAAAACAAATAAAAAGCATGATTTAAAAGTGATTTAAACAAGCAAACAAATAAAATCATAAATAGATAAAATCAGTAGTTAAAATGTTAGTTTTGAAATTTAAGCTTAAAAGTGTGGATTTGGTGCTTTATTCAAATGCAGCTGAGAACAGGTGAGTCTTCAAGTATGTTTTTTAACGAGTATAGTACAGTTCCTGAAAAACCTGCCCAGTTCTCCAGTCGTTTGAGTAATATGTTGTGGTCAACTGTGTCAAATGCTGCACTGAGATCCAGTGAAACTAAGACTGATAGAGACGCCTCCAATGACGCGTCCCTGGATTCAAGGGCCCCTGCTGGAGTCAAGGGCCCCTGATGGAGTCAAGGGCCCCTGCTGTGAAGTGAAACGTCTTCAAGCAACTTAAAGAAGTCCAGACGCTTTTCTTTGCAAGCTCCATTGACTACGATGACCTGGATGACTGAGAACCTTCACAGACAATTCAACAACAAGGTGATTCAAAGTGCTTTACAGAGACATTAGAAACAAAAACAAATAAAAAGCATGATTTCAAATTGATTTAAACAAGCAAACAAAGTAACTAACTAATTAACAAGCAAAAAAACAAACAAACAAAAACAGTATATAAAATCAAAACAAATAAAATCATAAATAGATAAAATCAGTAGTTAAAATGTTAGTTTTGAAATTTAAGCTTAAAAGTGTGGATTTGGTGCTTTATTCAAATGCAGCTGAGAACAGGTGAGTCTTCAAGTATGTTTTTTAACGAGTATAGTACAGTTCCTGAAAAACCTGCCCAGTTCTCCAGTCGTTTGAGTAATATGTTGTGGTCAACTGTGTCAAATGCTGCACTGAGATCCATTGAAACTAAGACTGATAGAGACGCCTCCAATGACGCGTCCCTGGAGTCAAGGGCCCCTGCTGGAGTCAAGGGCCCCTGCTGGAGTCAAGGGCCCCTGCGCCTCCAGTGACGCGTCCCTCGAGTCATGGGCCCCTGCTGGAGTCAAGGGCCCCTGCTGGAGTCAAGGGCCCCTGCTTGGGTCAAGGGCCCCTGCATGGGTCAAGGGCCCCTGATGTAGTCAAGGGCCCCGGCGCCTCCAGTGATGCGTCCCTGGAGTCAAGGGCCCCTGCTTGAGTCAAGGGCCCCTTCTTTAGTCAATGGCCCCTGCTTGAGTCAAGGGCCCCTGCTGGAGTCAAGGGCCCCTGCGCCTCAAATGACGCGTCCCTGGGGTCAAGGCCCCTGCTGGAGTCAATGGCCCCTGCTTGAGTCAAGGGCCCCTGCGCCTCCAATGACGCATCCCTGGAGTCATGGGCACCTGCTGGAGTCAAGGGCCCCTGCTTTAGTTAAGGGCCCCTGCTGGAGTCAAGGGCCCCTTCTGGAGTCAAGGGCCCCTGCTGTGAAGTGAAACGTCTTCAAGCAACTTAAAGAAGTCCAGACGCTTTTCTTTGCAAGCTCCATTGACTACGATGACCTGGATGACTGAGAACCTTCACAGACAATTCAACAACAAGGTGATTCAAAGTGCTTTACAGAGACATTAGAAACAAAAACAAATAAAAAGCATGATTTAAAAGTGATTTAAACAAGCAAACAAATAAAATCATAAATAGATAAAATCAGTAGTTAAAATGTTAGTTTTGAAATTTAAGCTTAAAAGTGTGGATTTGGTGCTTTATTCAAATGCAGCTGAGAACAGGTGAGTCTTCAAGTATGTTTTTTAACGAGTATAGTACAGTTCCTGAAAAACCTGCCCAGTTCTCCAGTCGTTTGAGTAATATGTTGTGGTCAACTGTGTCAAATGCTGCACTGAGATCCAGTGAAACTAAGACTGATAGAGACGCCTCCAATGACGCGTCCCTGGATTCAAGGGCCCCTGCTGGAGTCAAGGACCCCTGTGCCTCCAGTGACGCGTCCCGGGAGTCAAGGGCCCCTGCTTGGGTCAAGGGCCCCTGCATGGGTCAAGGGCCCCTGCTGGAGTCAAGGGCCCAGGCGCCTCCAGTGATGCGTCCCTGGAGTCAAGGGCCCCTGCTTGAGTCAAGGGCCCCTTCTTTAGTCAAGGGCCCCTGCTGGAGTCAAGGGCCCCTGCTTGAGTCATGGGGCCCCTGCTGGAGTCAAGGGCCCCTGATGGAGTCAAGGGCCCCTGCTGTGAAGTGAAACGTCTTCAAGCAACTTAAAGAAGTCCAGACGCTTTTCTTTGCAAGCTCCATTGACTACGATGACCTGGATGACTGAGAACCTTCACAGACAATTCAACAACAAGGTGATTCAAAGTGCTTTACAGAGACATTAGAAACAAAAACAAATAAAAAGCATGATTTCAAATTGATTTAAACAAGCAAACAAGTAACTAACTAATTAACAAGCAAAAAAACAAACAAACAAAAACAGTATATAAAATCAAAACAAATAAAATCAGAAATAGATAAAATCAGTAGTTAAAATGTTAGTTTTGAAATTTAAGCTTAAAAGTGTGGATTTGGTGCTTTATTCAAATGCAGCTGAGAACAGGTGAGTCTTCAAGTATGTTTTTTAACGAGTATAGTACAGTTCCTGAAAAACCTGCCCAGTTCTCCAGTCGTTTGAGTAATATGTTGTGGTCAACTGTGTCAAATGCTGCACTGAGATCCATTGAAACTAAGACTGATAGAGACGCCTCCAATGACGCGTCCCTGGAGTCAAGGGCCCCTGCTGGAGTCAAGGGCCCCTGCTGGAGTCAAGGGCCCCTGCGCCTCCAGTGACGCGTCCCTCGAGTCATGGGCCCCTGCTGGAGTCAAGGGCCCCTGCTGGAGTCAAGGGCCCCTGCTTGGGTCAAGGGCCCCTGCATGGGTCAAGGGCCCCTGATGTAGTCAAGGGCCCCGGCGCCTCCAGTGATGCGTCCCTGGAGTCAAGGGCCCCTGCTTGAGTCAAGGGCCCCTTCTTTAGTCAATGGCCCCTGCTTGAGTCAAGGGCCCCTGCTGGAGTCAAGGGCCCCTGCGCCTCAAATGACGCGTCCCTGGGGTCAAGGGCCCCTGCTGGAGTCAATGGCCCCTGCTTGAGTCAAGGGCCCCTGCGCCTCCAATGACGCATCCCTGGAGTCATGGGCACCTGCTGGAGTCAAGGGCCCCTGCTTTAGTTAAGGGCCCCTGCTGGAGTCAAGGGCCCCTTCTGGAGTCAAGGGCCCCTGCTGTGAAGTGAAACGTCTTCAAGCAACTTAAGAAGTCCAGACGCTTTTCTTTGCAAGCTCCATTGACTACGATGACCTGGATGACTGAGAACCTTCACAGACAATTCAACAACAAGGTGATTCAAAGTGCTTTACAGAGACATTAGAAACAAAAACAAATAAAAAGCATGATTTAAAAGTGATTTAAACAAGCAAACAAATAAAATCATAAATAGATAAAATCAGTAGTTAAAATGTTAGTTTTGAAATTTAAGCTTAAAAGTGTGGATTTGGTGCTTTATTCAAATGCAGCTGAGAACAGGTGAGTCTTCAAGTATGTTTTTTAACGAGTATAGTACAGTTCCTGAAAAACCTGCCCAGTTCTCCAGTCGTTTGAGTAATATGTTGTGGTCAACTGTGTCAAATGCTGCACTGAGATCCAGTGAAACTAAGACTGATAGAGACGCCTCCAATGACGCGTCCCTGGATTCAAGGGCCCCTGCTGGAGTCAAGGACCCCTGTGCCTCCAGTGACGCGTCCCGGGAGTCAAGGGCCCCTGCTTGGGTCAAGGGCCCCTGCATGGGTCAAGGGCCCCTGCTGGAGTCAAGGGCCCAGGCGCCTCCAGTGATGCGTCCCTGGAGTCAAGGGCCCCTGCTTGAGTCAAGGGCCCCTTCTTTAGTCAAGGGCCCCTGCTGGAGTCAAGGGCCCCTGCTTGAGTCATGGGGCCCCTGCTGGAGTCAAGGGCCCCTGATGGAGTCAAGGGCCCCTGCTGTGAAGTGAAACGTCTTCAAGCAACTTAAAGAAGTCCAGACGCTTTTCTTTGCAAGCTCCATTGACTACGATGACCTGGATGACTGAGAACCTTCACAGACAATTCAACAACAAGGTGATTCAAAGTGCTTTACAGAGACATTAGAAACAAAAACAAATAAAAAGCATGATTTCAAATTGATTTAAACAAGCAAACAAAGTAACTAACTAATTAACAAGCAAAAAAACAAACAAACAAAAACAGTATATAAAATCAAAACAAATAAAATCAGAAATAGATAAAATCAGTAGTTAAAATGTTAGTTTTGAAATTTAAGCTTAAAAGTGTGGATTTGGTGCTTTATTCAAATGCAGCTGAGAACAGGTGAGTCTTCAAGTATGTTTTTTAACGAGTATAGTACAGTTCCTGAAAAACCTGCCCAGTTTCTCCAGTCGTTTGAGTAATATGTTGTGGTCAACTGTGTCAAATGCTGCACTGAGATCCATTGAAACTAAGACTGATAGAGACGCCTCCAATGACGCATCCCTGGAGTCAAGGGCCCCTGCTGGAGTCAAGGGCCCCTGCTGGAGTCAAGGGCCCCTGCGCCTCCAGTGACGCGTCCCTCGAGTCATGGGCCCCTGCTGGAGTCAAGGGCCCCTGCTGGAGTCAAGGGCCCCTGCTTGGGTCAAGGGCCCCTGCATGGGTCAAGGGCCCCTGATGTAGTCAAGGGCCCCGGCGCCTCCAGTGATGCGTCCCTGGAGTCAAGGGCCCCTGCTTGAGTCAAGGGCCCCTTCTTTAGTCAATGGCCCCTGCTTGAGTCAAGGGCCCCTGCTGGAGTCAAGGGCCCCTGCGCCTCAAATGACGCGTCCCTGGGGTCAAGGGCCCCTGCTGGAGTCAATGGCCCCTGCTTGAGTCAAGGGCCCCTGCGCCTCCAATGACGCATCCCTGGAGTCATGGGCACCTGCTGGAGTCAAGGGCCCCTGCTTTAGTTAAGGGCCCCTGCTGGAGTCAAGGGCCCCTTCTGGAGTCAAGGGCCCCTGCTGTGAAGTGAAACGTCTTCAAGCAACTTAAAGAAGTCCAGACGCTTTTCTTTGCAAGCTCCATTGACTACGATGACCTGGATGACTGAGAACCTTCACAGACAATTCAACAACAAGGTGATTCAAAGTGCTTTACAGAGACATTAGAAACAAAAACAAATAAAAAGCATGATTTAAAAGTGATTTAAACAAGCAAACAAATAAAATCATAAATAGATAAAATCAGTAGTTAAAATGTTAGTTTTGAAATTTAAGCTTAAAAGTGTGGATTTGGTGCTTTATTCAAATGCAGCTGAGAACAGGTGAGTCTTCAAGTATGTTTTTTAACGAGTATAGTACAGTTCCTGAAAAACCTGCCCAGTTCTCCAGTCGTTTGAGTAATATGTTGTGGTCAACTGTGTCAAATGCTGCACTGAGATCCAGTGAAACTAAGACTGATAGAGACGCCTCCAATGACGCGTCCCTGGATTCAAGGGCCCCTGCTGGAGTCAAGGACCCCTGTGCCTCCAGTGACGCGTCCCGGGAGTCAAGGGCCCCTGCTTGGGTCAAGGGCCCCTGCATGGGTCAAGGGCCCCTGCTGGAGTTCAAGGGCCCAGGCGCCTCCAGTGATGCGTCCCTGGAGTCAAGGGCCCCTGCTTGAGTCAAGGGCCCCTTCTTTAGTCAAGGGCCCCTGCTGGAGTCAAGGGCCCCTGCTTGAGTCATGGGGCCCCTGCTGGAGTCAAGGGCCCCTGATGGAGTCAAGGGCCCCTGCTGTGAAGTGAAACGTCTTCAAGCAACTTAAAGAAGTCCAGACGCTTTTCTTTGCAAGCTCCATTGACTACGATGACCTGGATGACTGAGAACCTTCACAGACAATTCAACAACTAGGTGATTCAAAGTGCTTTACAGAGACATTAGAAACAAAAACAAATAAAAAGCATGATTTAAATTGATTTAAACAAGCAAACAAAGTAACTAACTAATTAACAAGCAAAAAAACAAACAAACAAAAACAGTATATAAAATCAAAACAAATAAAATCATAAATAGATAAAATCAGTAGTTAAAAATGTTAGTTTTGAAATTTAAGCTTAAAAGTGTGATTTGGTGCTTTATTCAAATGCAGCTGAGAACAGGTGAGTCTTCTAAGTATGTTTTTTAACAAGTTTAGTACAGTTCCTGAAAAACCTGCCCAGTTCTCCAGTCGTTTGAGTATTATGTTGTGGTCAACTGTGTCAAATGCTGCACTGAGATCCAGTGAAACTAAGACTGATAGAGACGCCTCTCCAGTGACGCGTCCCGGGAGTCAAGGGCCCCTGCTTTGGTCAAGGGCCCCTGCTGGAGTCAAGGGCCCCTGCGCCTCCAGTGACGCATCCCTGGAGTCATGGGGCCCCTGCTGGAGTGAAGGGCCCTGCTGGAGTCAAGGGCCCCTGCTTGAGTAATGGGCCCCTGCTGGAGTCAAGGGCCCCTGCTGGAGTCAATGGCCCCTGCTTTAGTCAAGGGCCCCTTCTTTAGTCAAGGGCCCCTGCTGGAGTCAAGGGCCCCTGCTGGAGTCAAGGGCCCCTGCGTGAGTCAAGGGCCCCTGCGCCTCCAGTGACGCATACCTGGAGTCATGGGCACCAACTTGAGTCAAGAGCCCCTGCTGGAGTCAAGGGCCCCTGCGCCTCCAGTGACGCGTCCCTGGAGTCAAGGGCCCCTGCTGGAGTCAAGGGCCCCTGCGCTTCCAGTGACGCGTCCCTCGAGTCATGGGCCCCTGCTTGAGTCAAGGGCCCCTGCTTGAGTCAAGGGGCCCTGCGCCTCCAATGACGCGTCCCTGGAGTAAAGGGCCCCTGCTGGAGTCAAGGGCCCCTGCTTGAGTCAAGGGCCCCTGCTTGAGTCAAGGGCCCCTGCTGGAGTCAAGGGGCCCCTGCGTGAGTCAAGGGCCCCTGCGCCTCCAGTGACGCGTCCCTGGAGTCAAGGGCCCCTGCTGGAGTCAAGGGCCCCTGCGCCTCCAGTGACGTGTCCCTCGAGTCATGGGCCCCTGCTGGAGTCAAGGGCCCCTGCTTGAGTCAAGGGGCCCTGCGCCTCCAATGACGCGTCCCTGGAGTAAAGGCCCCTGCTGGAGTCAATGGCCCCTGCTTGAGTCAAGGGCCCCTGCTGGAGTCAAGGCCCCTGCGCCTCAAATGACGCGTCCCTGGGGTCAAGGGCCCCTGCTGGAGTCAATGGCCCCTGCTTGAGTCAAGGGCCCCTGCGCCTCCAGTGACGCATCCCTGGAGTCATGGGGCCCCTGCTGGAGTGAAGGGCCCCTGCTGGAGTGAAGGGCCCCTGCTTGAGTAATAGGGCCCCTGCTGGAGTCAAGGGCCCCTGCTGGAGTCAATGGCCCCTGCTGGAGTCAAGGGCCCCTGCTGGAGTCAAGGGCCCCTGCGTGAGTCAAGGGCCCCGGCTGGAGTGAAGGGCCCCTGCTTTACTCAAGGGCCCCTGCTGGAGTCAAGGGCCCCTGCTTGAGTCAAGCGCCCCTGCTGGAGTTAAGGGCCCCTGCTTGAGTAAAGGGCCCCTTCTTTAGTCAAGGGCCGCTTCTTTAGTCAAGGGCCCCTGCTGGAGTCAAGGGCCCCTGCGTGAGTCAAGGGCCCCTGCGCCTCCAGTGACGCATACCTGGAGTCATGTGCACCAACTTGAGTCAAGAGCCCCTGCTGAGTCAAGGGCCCCTGCGCCTCCCAGTGACGCGTCCCTGGAGTCAAGGGCCCCTGCTGGAGTTGAAGGGCCCCTGCACCTCCAGTGACGCGTCCCTCGAGTCATGGGCCCCTGCTTGAGTCAAGGGCCCCTGCTTGAGTCAAGGGGCCTGCGCCTCCAATGACGCGTCCCTGGAGTAAAGGGCCCCTGCTTGAGTCAAGGGCCCCTGCTTGAGTCAAGGGCCCCTGCTGGAGTCAGAGGGCCCCTGCGTGAGTCAAGGGCCCCTGCGCCTCCAGTGACGCGTCCCTGGAGTCAAGGGCCCCTGCTGGAGTCAAGGGCCCCTGCGCCTCCAGTGACGCATCCCTGGAGTCAAGGGCCCCTGCTTGGGTCAAGGGACACTGCTTGGGTCAAGGGCCCCTGCTTTACTCAAGGGCCCCTGCTGGAGTGAAGGGCCCCTGCTGGAGTGAAGGGCCCCTGCACCTCAAATGACGCGTCCCTGGAGTCAAGGGCCCCTGCTGGAGTCAAGGGCCCCCTGGTTGAGTCATGGGGCCCCTGCTGGAGTGAAGGGCCCCTGATGGAGTCAAGGGCCCCTGCGCCTCCAGTGACGCATCCCTGGAGTCATGGGCACCTGCTGGAGTCAATGGCCCCTGCTTTAGTCAAGGGCCCCTGCTGGAGTCAAGGGCCCTGCGTGAGTCAAGGGCCCCGGCTGGAGTCAAGGGCCCCTGCTTTACTCAAGGGCCCCTGCTGGAGTCAAGGGCCCCTGCTTGAGTCAAGCGCCCCTGCTGGAGTTAAGGGCCCCTGCTTGAGTCCAAGGGCCCCTTCTTTAGTCAAGGGCCCCTTCTTTAGTCAAGGGCCCCTGCTGGAGTCAAGGGCCCCTGCTGGAGTCAAGGGCCCCTGCGCCTCCAGTGACGCATACCTGGAGTCATGGGCACCAACTTGAGTCAAGAGCCTCTGCTGGAGTCAAGGGCCCCTGCGCCTCCAGTGACGCGTCCCTGGAGTCAGGGGCCCCTGCTGGAGTCAAGGGCCCCTGCGCCTCCAGTGATGCGTCCCTCGAGTCATGGGCCCCTGCTTGAGTCAAGGGCCCCTGCTGGAGTGAAGGGCCCTGCTGGAGTGAAGGGTCCCTGCACCTCAAATGACGCATCCCTGCAGTCAAGGGCCCCTGCTTGGGTCAAGGGCCCCTGCATGGGTCAAGGGCCCCTGCTGGAGTCAAGGGCCCAGGCGCCTCCAATGATGCGTCCCTGGAGTCAAGGGCCCCTGCTTGAGTCAAGGGCCCCTGCGCCTCCAGTGACGCGTCCCGGAGTCAAGGGCCCCTGCTTGGGTCAAGGGCCCCTGCATGGGTCAAGGGCACCTGATGTAGTCAAGGGCCCCGGCGCCTCCAGTGATGCGTCCCTGGAGTCAAGGGCCCCTTCTTTAGTCAATGGCCCCTTCTTTAGTCAAGGGCCCCTGCTGGAGTCAAGGCCCCCTGCTGGAGTTAAGGGCCCCTGCTTGAGTCAAGGGCCCCTGCGTGAGTCAAGGGCCCTGCGCCTCCAGTGACGCATACCTGGAGTCATGGGCCCCTGCTGGAGTCAAGGGCCCCTGCTGGAGTCAAGGGCCCCTGCTGGAGTCAAGGGCCCCTGCGCCTCCAGTGACGCATACCTGGAGTCATGGGCACCAACTTGAGTCAAGGGCCCCTGCTGGAGTCAAGGGCCCCTGCGCCTCCAGTGACGCGTCCCTCGAGTCATGGGCCCCTGCTGGAGTCAAGGGCCCCTGCTTGAGTCAAGGGGCCCTGCGCCTCCAATGACGCGTCCCTGGAGTAAAGGGCCCCTGCTGGAGTCAAGGGCCCCTGCTTGAGTCAAGGGCCCGTGCTTGAGTCAAGGGCCCCTGCTGGAGTCAAGGGCCCCTGCCCCTCCAGTGACGCGTCCCTGGAGTCAAGGGCCCCTGCTGGAGTCAAGGGCCCCTGCTCCTCAAGTGAAGCGTTCCTGGAGTCAAGGGCCCCTGCTGGAGTCAAAGGCCCCTGCGCCTCCAGTGACGCATCCCTGGAGTCATGGGCCCCTGCTGGAGTCAAGGGCCCCTGATTGAATCAAGGGCCCCTTCTTTAGTCAAGGGCCCTGCTGGAGTCAAGGGCCCCTGCGCCTCCAGTGACGCATCCCTGGAGTCATGGGGCCCCTGCTGGAGTCAAGGGCCCCTGCTGGAGTCAAGGGCCCCTGCTTGGGTCAAGGGACACTGCTTGGGTCAAGGGCCCCTGCTTTACTCAAGGGCCCCTGCTGGAGTGAAGGGCCCCTGCTGGAGTCAAGGGCCCCTGCGCCTCCAGTGACGCATCCCTGGAGTCATGGGGCCCCTGCTGGAGTCAAGGGCCCCTGCTGGAGTCAAGGGCCCCTGCTTGGGTCAAGGGACACTGCTTGGGTCAAGGGCCCCTGCTTTACTCAAGGGCCCCTGCTGGAGTGAAGGGCCCCTGCTGGAGTGAAGGGCCCCTGCACCTCAAATGACGCGTCCTGGAGTCAAGGGCCCCTGCTGGAGTCAAGGGCTCCTGGTTGAGTCATGGGGCCCCTGCTGGAGTCAAGGGCCCCGGCACCTCCAGTGACGCCTCCCTGGAGTCATGGGGTCCCTGCTGGAGTGAAGGGCCCCTGCTGGAGTCAAGGGCCCCTGCGCCTCAAAGGCCCCTGCTTGAGTCAAGGGCCCCTGCTGGAGGCAAGGTCCCCTGCGCCTCCAGTGAAGTGTCCCTGGAGTTAAGGGCCCCTGCTGGAGTCAAAGGCACCTGCTTGAGTCAAGGGCCCCTGCTTGAGTCAAGGGCCCCTGCGCCTCCAGTGACGCATCCCTGGAGTCAAGGGCCCCTGCTGGAATCAAGGGCCCCTGCTGGAGTCAAGGGCCCCTGCTTGAGTCAAGGGCCCCTGCTTGAGTCAATGGCCGCTGCTGGATTCAAGGTCCCCGGCGCCTACAGTGACGCGTCCCTGGAGTCAAGGGCCCCTGCTGGAGTCAAGGGCCCCTGCTGGAGTCAAGGGCCCCTGCGCCTCCAGTGACGCAACTCGTGAGTCATGGGCCCCGGCTGGAGTCAAGGGCCCCTGCTTAAGTCAAGGGCCCCTGCTGGAGTCAAGGGCCCTGCTGGTTTCAAGGGCCCCTGTGCCTCCAGTGACACATTCGTGGAGTCAGGTCCCATGCTTAAGTAAAGGGCCCCTGCTGGAGTCAAGGGCCCCTGCTGGAGTCATGAGGCCCTGCTTTAGTCAAGGGCCCCTGCTGGAGTCAAGGGCCCCTGCGCCTCCAGTGACGTTTCCCTGGAGTCAAGGGCCCCTGCTGGAGTCAAGGGCCCCTGCTGGAGTCAAGGGCCCCTGCTTTAGACAAGGGCCCCTGCTGGAGTGAAGGGCCCCTGCGCCTCAAATGACGCGTCCCTGGGGTCAAGGGCCCCTGCTGGAGTCAAGGGCCCCTGCTGGAGTCAAGGGCTGCTGCTGGAGTCATGGGTCCCCGCTGGAGTCAAGGGCCCCTGCTTTAGTCAAGGGCCCCTTCCCGAGTCAAGGGCCCCTGCTGGAGTCAAGGGAGCCTGCTGGAGTCAAGGGCCCCTGCTGGAGTCAAGGGCCCCTGCGCCTCCAGTGAAAAATCCCTGGAGTCAAGGGCCCCTGCTGGAGTCAAGGGCCCCTGCTGGAGTCAAGGGCCCCTGCGCCTCCATGTGACGCATCCCTGGAGTCAAGGGCCCCTGCTTTAGTCAAGGGCCCCTGCTGGAGTCAAGGGCCCCTGCGTGAGTCAAGGGCCCCGGCTGGAGTCAAGGGCCCCTGCTTTACTCAAGGGCCCCTGCTGGAGTCAAGGGCCCCTGCTTGAGTCAAGCGCCCCTGCTGGAGTTAAGGGCCCCTGCTTGAGTCAAGGGCCCCTTCTTTAGTCAAGGGCCCCTTCTTTAGTCAAGGGCCCCTGCTGGAGTCAAGGGCCCCTGCTGGATGTCAAGGGCCCCTGCGCCTCCAGTGACGCATACCTGGAGTCATGGGCACCAACTTGAGTCAAGAGCCTCTGCTGGAGTCAAGGGCCCCTGCGCCTCCAGTGACGCGTCCCTGGAGTCAGGGGCCCCTGCTGGAGTCAAGGGCCCCTGCGCCTCCAGTGATGCGTCCCTCGAGTCATGGGCCCCTGCTTGAGTCAAGGGCCCCTGCTGGAGTGAAGGGCCCCTGCTGGAGTGAAGGGTCCCTGCACCTCAAATGAACGCATCCCTGCAGTCAAGGGCCCCTGCTTGGGTCAAGGGCCCCTGCATGGGTCAAGGGCCCCTGCTGGAGTCAAGGGCCCAGGCGCCTCCAATGATGCGTCCCTGGAGTCAAGGGCCCCTGCTTGAGTCAAGGCCCCTGCGCCTCCAGTGACGCGTCCCGGGAGTCAAGGGCCCCTGCTTGGGTCAAGGGCCCCTGCATGGGTCAAGGGCACCTGATGTAGTCAAGGGCCCCGGCGCCTCCAGTGATGCGTCCCTGGAGTCAAGGGCCCCTTCTTTAGTCAATGGCCCCTTCTTTAGTCAAGGGCCCCTGCTGGAGTCAAGGCCCCCTGCTGGAGTTAAGGGCCCCTGCTTGAGTCAAGGGCCCCTGCGTGAGTCAAGGGCCCCTGCGCCTCCAGTGACGCATACCTGGAGTCATGGGCCCCTGCTGGAGTCAAGGGCCCCTGCTGGAGTCAAGGGCCCCTGCTGGAGTCAAGGGCCCCTGCGCCTCCAGTGACGCATACCTGGAGTCATGGGCACCAACTTGAGTCAAGGGCCCCTGCTGGAGTCAAGGGCCCCTGCGCCTCCAGTGACGCGTCCCTCGAGTCATGGGCCCCTGCTGGAGTCAAGGGCCCCTGCTTGAGTCAAGGGGCCCTGCGCCTCCAATGACGCGTCCCTGGAGTAAAGGGCCCCTGCTGGAGTCAAGGGCCCCTGCTTGAGTCAAGGGCCCGTGCTTGAGTCAAGGGCCCCTGCTGGAGTCAAGGGCCCCTGCCCCTCCAGTGACGCGTCCCTGGAGTCAAGGGCCCCTGCTGGAGTCAAGGGCCCCTGCTCCTCAAGTGAAGCGTTCCTGGAGTCAAGGGCCCCTGCTGGAGTCAAAGGCCCCTGCGCCTCCAGTGACGCATCCCTGGAGTCATGGGCCCCTGCTGGAGTTCAAGGGCCCCTGATTGAATCAAGGGCCCCTTCTTTAGTCAAGGGCCCCTGCTGGAGTCAAGGGCCCCTGCGCCTCCAGTGACGCATCCCTGGAGTCATGGGGCCCCTGCTGGAGTCAAGGGCCCCTGCTGGAGTCAAGGGCCCCTGCTTGGGTCAAGGGACACTGCTTGGGTCAAGGGCCCCTGCTTTACTCAAGGGCCCCTGCTGGAGTGAAGGGCCCCTGCTGGAGTCAAGGGCCCCTGCGCCTCCAGTGACGCATCCCTGGAGTCATGGGGCCCCTGCTGGAGTCAAGGGCCCCTGCTGGAGTCAAGGGCCCCTGCTTGGGTCAAGGGACACTGCTTGGGTCAAGGGCCCCTGCTTTACTCAAGGGCCCCTGCTGGAGTGAAGGGCCCCTGCTGGAGTGAAGGGCCCCTGCACCTCAAATGACGCGTCCCTGGAGTCAAGGGCCCCTGCTGGAGTCAAGGGCTCCCTGGTTGAGTCATGGGGCCCCTGCTGGAGTCAAGGGCCCCGGCACCTCCAGTGACGCCTCCCTGGAGTCATGGGGTCCCTGCTGGAGTGAAGGGCCCCTGCTGGAGTCAAGGGCCCCTGCGCCTCAAAGGCCCCTGCTTGAGTCAAGGGCCCCTGCTGGAGGCAAGGTCCCCTGCGCCTCCAGTGAAGTGTCCCTGGAGTTAAGGGCCCCTGCTGGAGTCAAAGGCACCTGCTTGAGTCAAGGGGCCCCTGCTTGAGTCAAGGGCCCCTGCGCCTCCAGTGACGCATCCCTGGAGTCAAGGGCCCCTGCTGGAATCAAGGGCCCCTGCTGGAGTCAAGGGCCCCTGCTTGAGTCAAGGGCCCCTGCTTGAGTCAATGGCCGCTGCTGGAGTCAAGGTCCCCGGCGCCTACAGTGACGCGTCCCTGGAGTCAAGGGCCCCTGCTGGAGTCAAGGGCCCCTGCTGGAGTCAAGGGCCCCTGCGCCTCCAGTGACGCAACTCGTGAGTCATGGGCCCCGGCTGGAGTCAAGGGCCCCTGCTTAAAGTCAAGGGCCCCTGCTGGAGTCAAGGGCCCTGCTGGTTTCAAGGGCCCCTGTGCCTCCAGTGACACATTCGTGGAGTCAGGTCCCATGCTTAAGTAAAGGGCCCCTGCTGGAGTCAAGGGCCCCTGCTGGAGTCATGAGGCCCTGCTTTAGTCAAGGGCCCCTGCTGGAGTCAAGGGCCCCCTGCGCCTCCAGTGACGTTTCCCTGGAGTCAAGGGCCCCTGCTGGAGTCAAGGGCCCCTGCTGGAGTCAAGGGCCCCTGCTTTAGGACAAGGGCCCCTGCTGGAGTGAAGGGCCCCTGCGCCTCAAATGACGCGTCCCTGGGGTCAAGGGCCCCTGCTGGAGTCAAGGCCCCTGCTGGAGTCAAGGGCCGCTGCTGGAGTCATGGGTCCCCGCTGGAGTCAAGGGCCCCTGCTTTAGTCAAGGGCCCCTTCCCGAGTCAAGGGCCCCTGCTGGAGTCAAGGGAGCCCTGCTGGAGTCAAGGGCCCCTGCTGGAGTCAAGGGCCCCTGCGCCTCCAGTGAAAAATCCCTGGAGTCAAGGGCCCCTGCTGGAGTCAAGGGCCCCTGCTGGAGTCAAGGGCCCCTGCGCCTCCAGTGACGCATCCCTGGAGTCAAGGGCCCCTGCTGGAGTCAAAGGCCCCTGCGCCTCCAGTGACGCATCCCTGGAGTCATGGGCCCCTGCTCGATTCAAGGGACCCTGCTTGAGTCAAGGGCCCCTTCTTTAGTCAAGGGCCCCTGCTGGAGTCAAGGGCCCCTGCTGAACTCAAGGGCCCCCTGTGCCTCCAGTGACGCGTCCCTGGAGTCTAGGGCCCCTGCTTGAGTCAAGGGCCCCTGCTGGAGTCAAGGCCCCTGCGCCTCCAGTGACGCGTCCCTGCAGTCAAGCTCCCCTGCTGGAGTCAAGGGCCGCTGCTGGAGTCAAGGGCCCCTGTGCCTCCAGTGACGTGTCCCTGGAGTCAAGGGCCCTGCTGGAGTCAAGGGCCCCTGCGCCTCCAGTGACGCATCCCTGGAGTCATGGGCCCCTGCTGGATTCAAGGGACCCTGCTTGAGTCAAGGGCCCCTTCTTTAGTCAAGGGCCCCTGCTGGAGTCAAGGGCCCCTGCGCCTCCAGTGACGCATCCCTGGAGTCATGTGGCCCCTGCTGGAGTCACGGGCCCCTGCTGGAGTCAAGGGCCCCTGCGCCTCGAGTGACGCATCCCTGGAGTCAAGGGCCCCTGCTGGAGTCAAGGGCCCCTGCTTTAGTCAAGGGCCCCTTCCCGAGTCAAGGGCCCCTGCTGGAGTCAAGGGAGCCTGCTGGAGTCAAGGGCCCCTAATGGAGTCAAGGGCCCCTGCGCCTCCAGTGAAAAATCCCTGGAGTCAAGGGCCCCTGCTGGAGTCAAGGGCCCCTGCTGGAGTCAAGGGCCCCTGCGCCTCCAGTGAAAAATCCCTGGAGTCAAGGGCCCCTGCTGGAGTCAAGGGCCCCTGCTGGAGTCAAGGGCCCCTGCTTTAGACAAGGGCCCCTGCTGGAGTCAAGGGCCCCTGCGCCTCAAATGACGCGTCCCTGGGGTCAAGGGCCCCTGCTGGAGTCAAGGGCCCCTGCTTGAGTCAAGGGCCCCTGCTTTAGTCAAGGGCCCCTGCTGGAGTCAAGGGCCCCTGCGCCTCAAATGACGCGTCCCTGTGGTCAAGGGCCCCTGCTGGAGTCAAGGGCCCCTGCGCCTCCAGTGACGCATCCCTGGAGTCATGGGGCCCCTGCTGAAGTCAAGGGCCCCTGCTGGAGTCAAGGGCCCCTGCTTTAGACAAGGGCCCCTGCTGGAGTCAAGGGCCCCTGTGCCTCCAGTGACGCGTTCCTGGAGTAAAGGGTCCCTGCTGGAGTCAAGGCAAGGCAAGTTTATTTGTATAGCACAAATTCAACAACAATGTGATTCAAAGTGCTTTACAGAGACATTAGAAACAAAAACAAATAAAAAGCATGATTTAAAATTGATTAAAACAAGCAAACTAACTAACTAATTAACAAACAACAAAACAAACAAACAAACAAACAAACAAAACAGTATATAAAATCAAAACAGATAAAATCAGAAATAGATAAAATCAGTAATTAAAATGTTAGTTTTGAAATTTAAGTTTAAAAGTGTGGATTTGGTGCTTTATTCAAATGCAGCTGAGAATAGGTGAGTCTTCAACCTGGATTTAAATAAACTGAGTGTTTCAGCTGATCTGAGGCTTTCTGGGAGTTTGTTCCAGATATAAGGAGCATAAAAGCTGAATCAGCTTCTCCGTGTCTGGTTCTGACTCTGGGAACTGATAAAAGATCGGATCCAGATGACCTGAGGGATCTGGAAGGTTCATACTGGGTCAGGAGGTCACTGATGTATTTTGGTCCTAAACCATTCTGAGCTTTATAGACCAGCATCAGAACTTTAAAGTCTATCCTCTGACGGACAGGCAGCCAGTGTAAAAGACCTCAGAGCTGGACTGATGTGGTCCATTTTTTGGTCTTAGTGAGGACTCGAGCAGCAGAGTTCTGAATGAGCTGTAGTTGTCTGACTGATTTTTTAGGTAGACCTGTAAAGATGCTGTTACAATAATCAAGCCTACTAAAGATGAATGCATGGACTAGTTTTTCCAGGTCCTGTTTGAGACATCAGATCTTTTATCCTTGATATATTCTTGAGGTGATAGTAAGCTGATTTTGTTATTGTCTTAATGTGTTTTTCTAAGTTTAGGTCTGCATCCATCACTACACCCAAATTTCTCGCCTGGTTTGTGGTTTTTAGGTGTATAGATTGAAGTTCTCTGGTGACCTGTAATCGTTTTTCTTTGGCGCCAAAGAGTATTACTTCAGTTTTGTTTTTGTTTAGCTGGAGAAAATTATGGCACAACCAGTCATTAATTTCCTCAATGCATTTACCAAGAGCCTGTACAGGGCCTTGGTCTCCTGGTGACATTGTGATATATATTTGTGTGTCATCTGCATAGCTATGATAGTTTATTTTGTTGTTCTTTATAATCTGTGCCAGTGGGAGCATGTAAATGTTAAAGAGAGGGGGTCCCAAGATGGAACCTTGGGGAACTCCACATGTGATACTTGTCTGCTCAGATGTGAAGTTACCTATTGATACAAAGTATTTCCTGTTTTCTAAGTATGTTTTGAACCAGTTTAGTACAGTTCCTGAAAAACCTGCCCAGTTCTCCAGTCGTTTGAGTAATATGTTGTGGTCAACTGTGTCAAATGCTGCACTGAGAATCCAATAAAACTAAGACTGACAGTGACGGCTCCAGTGACGCGTCCCTGGAGTCAAGGGCCCCTGCTTTGGTCAAGGGCCCCTGCTGGAGTCAAGGGCCCCTGCGCCTCCAGTGACGCATCCCTGGAGTCAAGGGCCCCTGCTGGAGTCAAGGGCCCCTGCTGGAGTCAAGGGCCCCTGCTTGGATCAAGGGCCCCTGCTGGAGTCAAGGGCCCCTGCGCCTCCAGTGATGCGTCCCTGGAGTCAAGGGCCCCTGCTTGAGTCAAGGGCCCCTTCTTTAGTTAAGGGCCCCTGCTGGAGTCAAGGGCCCCTGCTGGAGTCAAGGGAAACTGCTGGAGTCAAGGGCCCCTACTGGAGTCAAGGGCCCCTGCGCCTCCAATGGAAAATCCCTGGCGTAAAGGGCCCCTGCTGGAGTCAAGGGCCCCTGCTGGAGTCAAGGGCCCCTGCGCCTCCAGTGATGCATCCCTGGAGTCATGGGGCCCCTGCTGGAGTCTAGGGCCCCTGCTGGAGTCAAGGGCCCCTTCTTTAGTCAAGGGCCCCTGCTGGAGCAAAGGGCCCCTGCGCCTCCAGTGACGCATCCCTGGAGTCATGGGCCCCTGCTGGAGTCAAGGGCCCCTTCCCGAGTCAAGGGCCCCTGCTGGAGTCAAGGGAACCTGCTGGAGTCAAGGGCCCCTGCTGGAGTCAAGGGCCCCTGCGCCTCCAGTGACGCATCCCTGGAGTCATGGGGCCCCTGCTGGAGTCAAGGGCCCCTGCTGGAGTCAAGGGCCCCTGCTTTAGACAAGGGCCCCTGCTGGAGTCAAGGCCCCTGCGCCTCAAATGACGCGTCCCTGGGGTCAAGGGCCCCTGCTGGAGTCAAGGGCCCCTGCTTGAGTCAAGGGCCCCTGCTTTAGTCAAGGGCCCCTGCTGGAGTCAAGGGCCCCTGCGCCTCAAATGACGCGTCCCCCGGGGTCAAGGTCCCCTGCTGGAGTCAAGGGCCCCTGCGCCTCAAATGACGCAATCCCTGGAGTCAAGGGCCCTTGCTGGAGTCAAGGGCCCCTGCTGGAGTCAAGGGCCCCTGCACCTCCAATGACCCATCCCTGGAGTCATGGGCCCCTGCTGGAGTGAAGGGCCCCTGGTGGAGTGAAGGGCCCCTGCACCTCCAGTGACGCATCCCTGGAGTCATGGGCCCCTGGTGGAGTGAAGGGCCCCTGCGCCTCCAGTGATGCGTCCCTGGAGTCAAGGGCCGCTGCTGGAGTCATGGGCCCCCGCTGGAGTCAAGGGCCCCCTGCTGGAGTCAAGGGCCCCTGCGCCTCCAATGACCCATCCCTGGAGTCATGGGCCCCTGCTGGAGTCAAGGGCCCCTGCTTGAGTCAAGGGCCCCTGCTGGAGTCAAGGGCCCCTGCGCCTCCAGTGACGCATCCCTGGAGTCAAGGGCCCCTGCTGGAGTCAAAGGCCCCTGCGCCTCCAGTGACGCATCCCTGGAGTCATGGGGCCCCTGCTAGGAGTCAAGGGCCCCTGCTTTAGACAAGGGCCCCTGCTGGGAGTCAAGGGCCCCTGTGCCTCCAGTGACGCGTTCCTGGAGTAAAGGGCCCCTGCTGGAGTCAAGGGCCCCTGCTGGAGTCAAGGGCCCCTGCTTGGATCAAGGGCCCCTGCTGGAGTCAAGGGCCCCTGCGCCTCCAGTGATGCGTCCCTGGAGTCAAGGGCCCCTGCTTGAGTCAAGGGCCCCTTCTTTAGTTAAGGGCCCCTGCTGGAGTCAAGGGCCCTGCTGGAGTCAAGGGCCCCTGCGCCTCCAATGGAAAATCCCTGGCGTAAAGGGCCCCTGCTGGAGTCAAGGGCCCCTGCTGGAGTCAAGGGCCCCTGCGCCTCCAGTGATGCATTCCCTGGAGTCATGGGGCCCCTGCTGGAGTCTAGGGCCCCTGCTGGAGTCAAGGGCCCCTTCTTTAGTCAAGGGCCCCTGCTGGAGCAAAGGGCCCCTGCGCCTCCAGTGACGCATCCCTGGAGTCATGGGCCCCTGCTGGAGTCAAGGGCCCCTTCCCGAGTCAAGGGCCCCTGCTGGAGTCAAGGGAACCTGCTGGAGTCAAGGGCCCCTGCTGGAGTCAAGGGCCCCTGCGCCTCCAGTGACGCATCCCTGGAGTCATGGGGCCCCTGCTGGAGTCAAGGGCCCCTGCTGGAGTCAAGGGCCCCTGCTTTAGACAAGGGCCCCTGCTGGAGTCAAGGGCCCCTGCGCCTTCAAATGACGCGTCCCTGGGGTCAAGGGCCCCTGCTGGAGTCAAGGGCCCCTGCTTGAGTCAAGGGCCCCTGCTTTAGTCAAGGCCCCTGCTGGAGTCAAGGGCCCTGCGCCTCAAATGACGCGTCCCCGGGGTCAAGGTCCCCTGCTGGAGTCAAGGGCCCCTGCGCCTCAAATGACGCATCCCTGGAGTCAAGGGCCCTTGCTGGAGTCAAGGGCCCCTGCTGGAGTCAAGGGCCCCTGCACCTCCAATGACCCATCCCTGGAGTCATGGGCCCCTGCTGGAGTGAAGGGCCCCTGGTGGAGTGAAGGGCCCCTGCACCTCCAGTGACGCATCCCTGGAGTCATGGGCCCCTGCGCCTCCAGTGACGCGTCCCTGGAGTCATGGGCCCCTGGTGGAGTGAAGGGCCCCTGCGCCTCCAGTGATGCGTCCCTGGAGTCAAGGGCCGCTGCTGGAGTCATGGGCCCCCGCTGGAGTCAAGGGCCCCTGCTGGAGTCAAGGGCCCCTGCGCCTCCAATGACCCATCCCTGGAGTCATGGGCCCCTGCTGGAGTCAAGGGCCCCTGCTTGAGTCAAGGGCCCCTGCTGGAGTCAAGGGCCCCTGCGCCTCCAGTGACGCATCCCTGGAGTCAGGGCCCCTGCTGGAGTCAAAGGCCCCTGCGCCTCCAGTGACGCATCCCTGGAGTCATGGGGCCCCTGCTGGAGTCAAGGGCCCCTGCTTTAGACAAGGGCCCCTGCTGGAGTCAAGGGCCCCTGTGCCTCCAGTGACGCGTTCCTGGAGTAAAGGGTCCCTGCTGGAGTCAAGGCAAGGCAAGTTTATTTGTATAGCACAATTCAACAACAAGGTGATTCAAAGTGCTTTACAGAGACATTAGAAACAAAAACAAATAAAAAGCATGATTTAAAAGTGATTTAAACAAGCAAACAAATAAATCAGAAATAGATAAATCAGTAGTTAAAATGTTAGTTTTGAAATTT
>NC_140528.1:648971-702943 GCF_057382185.1 Mchenga conophoros | reverse complement strand
GACAAGGTGCAGGTATGTGAGAATACATGATAACAAATATAGGAAACGACTGAAGGAGAAGCATTTATGAGATGATATTAATACTCTAAACTTGCAGAAGCTAAAAGTCAATAATTGTGAGTTAATGAGTGAAATTTTCAAAGTCACGGACATACGTTAAATTTCCATAAACCCAAATAGGGCCTCATTAGCTCTCTAAAATGCGATTGAACCTGATGATATTAGTACTTTAAACTTGCAGAAGCTAAAAGCTAATAATTGTGAGTTAAGCAGGATATATGGATCATGCAATCAATCGGAGACCCCCGCGTCTCCGTGGCTGGGGTAGTCGCAGGCGGCCTTCGGGCACTGCCTTCGTCCCCCCAAGTGCAGACATGCAATCAATCGGAGACCTCCACGTCTCCGCGGCTGGGGCATTCGCAGGCGACCTTTGGACACTGCCTTCGTCCCCCCAAGCGCAGACCGCCCGGGGTGGCTCTTGAGTGAAATTCTCAAAGTCACGGACATACGTTGGATTGCCATGAACCCAAATAGGGCCTAAAACTTTAAAAATTAAAGCCCAGAAAGGCATTAATTAATTACCATTATCTTATTTAATTGATGACACACTCCAAGGCGTGATCAACCTTGGGAGGGCCTTCCTTGGATGAGGATGTCTAGTGATAATGGCCGAAACATCCAATGATTCCAGGGTCCACTACTGATGATGTGTCCTAAATATTACTTTAAAATCAAATTAATGAGACTATAAAAAGATAATACAATAAAAAGCCGTGGGGGACCTTGCCGCCTGGGACGGGAGCAGGCATGGCCAGTGCATTGGAGCCCGGCCCCCTTCGGGGACCGGACTCCCAACTTATTTCTCCCCTATCCAGCCCGTGCCGCCTGTCCACCCACCTGGGTAGCGTGAGGTTCCCTGGGGGCTTTCTTCACTGGGCTGGGGGTGTCCCGACCCCCTCCCAATCCTAAACCTAACCACTTACAAAGAAAACCAAAAAAGGAATGTGAGATGGGGGTGCCATTAAAACAAAACAAAAAACAATAAAAACAAATAAAGCTAGAGTGCTAAGCCAGTGCTAACAAGAAAGCCAAGGTGCTTAGCTGATGCTGGAAAGGAAATATGATGAGGGGGTGCCATTGAAACAATAAAAACAAAGAAAGCTAGAGTGCTAAGCCAGTGCTAACAAGAAAGCCAAGGTGCTTAGCTGATGCTGGAAAGGAAATATGATGAGGGGGTGCCATTAAAACAATAAAAACAAAGAAAACCAAAAAAGGAATGTGAGAAGGGGGTGCCATTAAAACAATAAAAACAAAGAAAACTAAAATGCTAAATTAATGCTAACAAGAAAGCCAAGGTGCTAAGCTAATGCTAACAATTGTATGACAGTGACACATGATAAAGTACAATTTGTACATGGGACTAGTCATCTTTATATTGAGTTTCATGGATGCTAATATGGAAGCTAACATTATGCTATGGCTAAAGCTAATGATGACAGTTCAAGGACACAACAGTGGTTGCCCTGGAGATCGATCAAGTGCATGATGGGAACCAGGAAGTCAGACCAGGCAGAGCACATGGAGCACAGGGAGCAGGTGGCAGACAGACCAGGAGGAAACCTCATTCGAAGGACAAGGTGCAGGTATGTGAGAATACATGATAACAAATATAGGAAACGACTGAAGGAGAAGCATTTATGAGATGATATTAATACTCTAAACTTGCAGAAGCTAAAAGTCAATAATTGTGAGTTAATGAGTGAAATTTTCAAAGTCACGGACATACGTTAAATTTCCATAAACCCAAATAGGGCCTCATTAGCTCTCTAAAATGCGATTGAACCTGATGATATTAGTACTTTAAACTTGCAGAAGCTAAAAGCTAATAATTGTGAGTTAAGCAGGATATATGGATCATGCAATCAATCGGAGACCCCCGCGTCTCCGTGGCTGGGGTAGTCGCAGGCGGCCTTCGGGCACTGCCTTCGTCCCCCCAAGTGCAGACATGCAATCAATCGGAGACCTCCACGTCTCCGCGGCTGGGGCATTCGCAGGCGACCTTTGGACACTGCCTTCGTCCCCCCAAGCGCAGACCGCCCGGGGTGGCTCTTGAGTGAAATTCTCAAAGTCACGGACATACGTTGGATTGCCATGAACCCAAATAGGGCCTAAAACTTTAAAAATTAAAGCCCAGAAAGGCATTAATTAATTACCATTATCTTATTTAATTGATGACACACTCCAAGGCGTGATCAACCTTGGGAGGGCCTTCCTTGGATGAGGATGTCTAGTGATAATGGCCGAAACATCCAATGATTCCAGGGTCCACTACTGATGATGTGTCCTAAATATTACTTTAAAATCAAATTAATGAGACTATAAAAAGATAATACAATAAAAAGCCGTGGGGACCTTGCCGCCTGGGACGGGAGCAGGCATGGCCAGTGCATTGGAGCCCGGCCCCCTTCGGGGACCGGACTCCCAACTTATTTCTCCCCTATCCAGCCCGTGCCGCCTGTCCACCCACCTGGGTAGCGTGAGGTTCCCTGGGGGCTTTCTTCACTGGGCTGGGGGTGTCCCGACCCCCTCCCAATCCTAAACCTAACCACTTACAAAGAAAACCAAAAAAGGAATGTGAGATGGGGGTGCCATTAAAACAAAACAAAAAACAATAAAAACAAATAAAGCTAGAGTGCTAAGCCAGTGCTAACAAGAAAGCCAAGGTGCTTAGCTGATGCTGGAAAGGAAATATGATGAGGGGGTGCCATTGAAACAATAAAAACAAAGAAAGCTAGAGTGCTAAGCCAGTGCTAACAAGAAAGCCAAGGTGCTTAGCTGATGCTGGAAAGGAAATATGATGAGGGGGTGCCATTAAAACAATAAAAACAAAGAAAACCAAAAAAGGAATGTGAGAAGGGGGTGCCATTAAAACAATAAAAACAAAGAAAACTAAAATGCTAAATTAATGCTAACAAGAAAGCCAAGGTGCTAAGCTAATGCTAACAATTGTATGACAGTGACACATGATAAAGTACAATTTGTACATGGGACTAGTCATCTTTATATTGAGTTTCATGGATGCTAATATGGAAGCTAACATTATGCTATGGCTAAAGCTAATGATGACAGTTCAAGGACACAACAGTGGTTGCCCTGGAGATCGATCAAGTGCATGATGGGAACCAGGAAGTCAGACCAGGCAGAGCACATGGAGCACAGGGAGCAGGTGGCAGACAGACCAGGGAGGAAACCTCATTCGAAGGACAAGGTGCAGGTATGTGAGAATACATGATAACAAATATAGGAAACGACTGAAGGAGAAGCATTTATGAGATGATATTAATACTCTAAACTTGCAGAAGCTAAAAGTCAATAATTGTGAGTTAATGAGTGAAATTTTCAAAGTCACGGACATACGTTAAATTTCCATAAACCCAAATAGGGCCTCATTAGCTCTCTAAAATGCGATTGAACCTGATGATATTAGTACTTTAAACTTGCAGAAGCTAAAAGCTAATAATTGTGAGTTAAGCAGGATATATGGATCATGCAATCAATCGGAGACCCCCGCGTCTCCGTGGCTGGGGTAGTCGCAGGCGGCCTTCGGGCACTGCCTTCGTCCCCCCAAGTGCAGACATGCAATCAATCGGAGACCTCCACGTCTCCGCGGCTGGGGCATTCGCAGGCGACCTTTGGACACTGCCTTCGTCCCCCCAAGCGCAGACCGCCCGGGGTGGCTCTTGAGTGAAATTCTCAAAGTCACGGACATACGTTGGATTGCCATGAACCCAAATAGGGCCTAAAACTTTAAAAATTAAAGCCCAGAAAGGCATTAATTAATTACCATTATCTTATTTAATTGATGACACACTCCAAGGCGTGATCAACCTTGGGAGGGCCTTCCTTGGATGAGGATGTCTAGTGATAATGGCCGAAACATCCAATGATTCCAGGGTCCACTACTGATGATGTGTCCTAAATATTACTTTAAAATCAAATTAATGAGACTATAAAAAGATAATACAATAAAAAGCCGTGGGGGACCTTGCCGCCTGGGACGGGAGCAGGCATGGCCAGTGCATTGGAGCCCGGCCCCCTTCGGGGACCGGACTCCCAACTTATTTCTCCCCTATCCAGCCCGTGCCGCCTGTCCACCCACCTGGGTAGCGTGAGGTTCCCTGGGGGCTTTCTTCACTGGGCTGGGGGTGTCCCGACCCCCTCCCAATCCTAAACCTAACCACTTACAAAGAAAACCAAAAAAGGAATGTGAGATGGGGGTGCCATTAAAACAAAACAAAAAACAATAAAAACAAATAAAGCTAGAGTGCTAAGCCAGTGCTAACAAGAAAGCCAAGGTGCTTAGCTGATGCTGGAAAGGAAATATGATGAGGGGGTGCCATTGAAACAATAAAAACAAAGAAAGCTAGAGTGCTAAGCCAGTGCTAACAAGAAAGCCAAGGTGCTTAGCTGATGCTGGAAAGGAAATATGATGAGGGGGTGCCATTAAAACAATAAAAACAAAGAAAACCAAAAAAGGAATGTGAGAAGGGGGTGCCATTAAAACAATAAAAACAAAGAAAACTAAAATGCTAAATTAATGCTAACAAGAAAGCCAAGGTGCTAAGCTAATGCTAACAATTGTATGACAGTGACACATGATAAAGTACAATTTGTACATGGGACTAGTCATCTTTATATTGAGTTTCATGGATGCTAATATGGAAGCTAACATTATGCTATGGCTAAAGCTAATGATGACAGTTCAAGGACACAACAGTGGTTGCCCTGGAGATCGATCAAGTGCATGATGGGAACCAGGAAGTCAGACCAGGCAGAGCACATGGAGCACAGGGAGCAGGTGGCAGACAGACCAGGGAGGAAACCTCATTCGAAGGACAAGGTGCAGGTATGTGAGAATACATGATAACAAATATAGGAAACGACTGAAGGAGAAGCATTTATGAGATGATATTAATACTCTAAACTTGCAGAAGCTAAAAGTCAATAATTGTGAGTTAATGAGTGAAATTTTCAAAGTCACGGACATACGTTAAATTTCCATAAACCCAAATAGGGCCTCATTAGCTCTCTAAAATGCGATTGAACCTGATGATATTAGTACTTTAAACTTGCAGAAGCTAAAAGCTAATAATTGTGAGTTAAGCAGGATATATGGATCATGCAATCAATCGGAGACCCCCGCGTCTCCGTGGCTGGGGTAGTCGCAGGCGGCCTTCGGGCACTGCCTTCGTCCCCCCAAGTGCAGACATGCAATCAATCGGAGACCTCCACGTCTCCGCGGCTGGGGCATTCGCAGGCGACCTTTGGACACTGCCTTCGTCCCCCCAAGCGCAGACCGCCCGGGGTGGCTCTTGAGTGAAATTCTCAAAGTCACGGACATACGTTGGATTGCCATGAACCCAAATAGGGCCTAAAACTTTAAAAATTAAAGCCCAGAAAGGCATTAATTAATTACCATTATCTTATTTAATTGATGACACACTCCAAGGCGTGATCAACCTTGGGAGGGCCTTCCTTGGATGAGGATGTCTAGTGATAATGGCCGAAACATCCAATGATTCCAGGGTCCACTACTGATGATGTGTCCTAAATATTACTTTAAAATCAAATTAATGAGACTATAAAAAGATAATACAATAAAAAGCCGTGGGGGACCTTGCCGCCTGGGACGGGAGCAGGCATGGCCAGTGCATTGGAGCCCGGCCCCCTTCGGGGACCGGACTCCCAACTTATTTCTCCCCTATCCAGCCCGTGCCGCCTGTCCACCCACCTGGGTAGCGTGAGGTTCCCTGGGGGCTTTCTTCACTGGGCTGGGGGTGTCCCGACCCCCTCCCAATCCTAAACCTAACCACTTACAAAGAAAACCAAAAAAGGAATGTGAGATGGGGGTGCCATTAAAACAAAACAAAAAACAATAAAAACAAATAAAGCTAGAGTGCTAAGCCAGTGCTAACAAGAAAGCCAAGGTGCTTAGCTGATGCTGGAAAGGAAATATGATGAGGGGGTGCCATTGAAACAATAAAAACAAAGAAAGCTAGAGTGCTAAGCCAGTGCTAACAAGAAAGCCAAGGTGCTTAGCTGATGCTGGAAAGGAAATATGATGAGGGGGTGCCATTAAAACAATAAAAACAAAGAAAACCAAAAAAGGAATGTGAGAAGGGGGTGCCATTAAAACAATAAAAACAAAGAAAACTAAAATGCTAAATTAATGCTAACAAGAAAGCCAAGGTGCTAAGCTAATGCTAACAATTGTATGACAGTGACACATGATAAAGTACAATTTGTACATGGGACTAGTCATCTTTATATTGAGTTTCATGGATGCTAATATGGAAGCTAACATTATGCTATGGCTAAAGCTAATGATGACAGTTCAAGGACACAACAGTGGTTGCCCTGGAGATCGATCAAGTGCATGATGGGAACCAGGAAGTCAGACCAGGCAGAGCACATGGAGCACAGGGAGCAGGTGGCAGACAGACCAGGGAGGAAACCTCATTCGAAGGACAAGGTGCAGGTATGTGAGAATACATGATAACAAATATAGGAAACGACTGAAGGAGAAGCATTTATGAGATGATATTAATACTCTAAACTTGCAGAAGCTAAAAGTCAATAATTGTGAGTTAATGAGTGAAATTTTCAAAGTCACGGACATACGTTAAATTTCCATAAACCCAAATAGGGCCTCATTAGCTCTCTAAAATGCGATTGAACCTGATGATATTAGTACTTTAAACTTGCAGAAGCTAAAAGCTAATAATTGTGAGTTAAGCAGGATATATGGATCATGCAATCAATCGGAGACCCCCGCGTCTCCGTGGCTGGGGTAGTCGCAGGCGGCCTTCGGGCACTGCCTTCGTCCCCCCAAGTGCAGACATGCAATCAATCGGAGACCTCCACGTCTCCGCGGCTGGGGCATTCGCAGGCGACCTTTGGACACTGCCTTCGTCCCCCCAAGCGCAGACCGCCCGGGGTGGCTCTTGAGTGAAATTCTCAAAGTCACGGACATACGTTGGATTGCCATGAACCCAAATAGGGCCTAAAACTTTAAAAATTAAAGCCCAGAAAGGCATTAATTAATTACCATTATCTTATTTAATTGATGACACACTCCAAGGCGTGATCAACCTTGGGAGGGCCTTCCTTGGATGAGGATGTCTAGTGATAATGGCCGAAACATCCAATGATTCCAGGGTCCACTACTGATGATGTGTCCTAAATATTACTTTAAAATCAAATTAATGAGACTATAAAAAGATAATACAATAAAAAGCCGTGGGGGACCTTGCCGCCTGGGACGGGAGCAGGCATGGCCAGTGCATTGGAGCCCGGCCCCCTTCGGGGACCGGACTCCCAACTTATTTCTCCCCTATCCAGCCCGTGCCGCCTGTCCACCCACCTGGGTAGCGTGAGGTTCCCTGGGGGCTTTCTTCACTGGGCTGGGGGTGTCCCGACCCCCTCCCAATCCTAAACCTAACCACTTACAAAGAAAACCAAAAAAGGAATGTGAGATGGGGGTGCCATTAAAACAAAACAAAAAACAATAAAAACAAATAAAGCTAGAGTGCTAAGCCAGTGCTAACAAGAAAGCCAAGGTGCTTAGCTGATGCTGGAAAGGAAATATGATGAGGGGGTGCCATTGAAACAATAAAAACAAAGAAAGCTAGAGTGCTAAGCCAGTGCTAACAAGAAAGCCAAGGTGCTTAGCTGATGCTGGAAAGGAAATATGATGAGGGGGTGCCATTAAAACAATAAAAACAAAGAAAACCAAAAAAGGAATGTGAGAAGGGGGTGCCATTAAAACAATAAAAACAAAGAAAACTAAAATGCTAAATTAATGCTAACAAGAAAGCCAAGGTGCTAAGCTAATGCTAACAATTGTATGACAGTGACACATGATAAAGTACAATTTGTACATGGGACTAGTCATCTTTATATTGAGTTTCATGGATGCTAATATGGAAGCTAACATTATGCTATGGCTAAAGCTAATGATGACAGTTCAAGGACACAACAGTGGTTGCCCTGGAGATCGATCAAGTGCATGATGGGAACCAGGAAGTCAGACCAGGCAGAGCACATGGAGCACAGGGAGCAGGTGGCAGACAGACCAGGGAGGAAACCTCATTCGAAGGACAAGGTGCAGGTATGTGAGAATACATGATAACAAATATAGGAAACGACTGAAGGAGAAGCATTTATGAGATGATATTAATACTCTAAACTTGCAGAAGCTAAAAGTCAATAATTGTGAGTTAATGAGTGAAATTTTCAAAGTCACGGACATACGTTAAATTTCCATAAACCCAAATAGGGCCTCATTAGCTCTCTAAAATGCGATTGAACCTGATGATATTAGTACTTTAAACTTGCAGAAGCTAAAAGCTAATAATTGTGAGTTAAGCAGGATATATGGATCATGCAATCAATCGGAGACCCCCGCGTCTCCGTGGCTGGGGTAGTCGCAGGCGGCCTTCGGGCACTGCCTTCGTCCCCCCAAGTGCAGACATGCAATCAATCGGAGACCTCCACGTCTCCGCGGCTGGGGCATTCGCAGGCGACCTTTGGACACTGCCTTCGTCCCCCCAAGCGCAGACCGCCCGGGGTGGCTCTTGAGTGAAATTCTCAAAGTCACGGACATACGTTGGATTGCCATGAACCCAAATAGGGCCTAAAACTTTAAAAATTAAAGCCCAGAAAGGCATTAATTAATTACCATTATCTTATTTAATTGATGACACACTCCAAGGCGTGATCAACCTTGGGAGGGCCTTCCTTGGATGAGGATGTCTAGTGATAATGGCCGAAACATCCAATGATTCCAGGGTCCACTACTGATGATGTGTCCTAAATATTACTTTAAAATCAAATTAATGAGACTATAAAAAGATAATACAATAAAAAGCCGTGGGGGACCTTGCCGCCTGGGACGGGAGCAGGCATGGCCAGTGCATTGGAGCCCGGCCCCCTTCGGGGACCGGACTCCCAACTTATTTCTCCCCTATCCAGCCCGTGCCGCCTGTCCACCCACCTGGGTAGCGTGAGGTTCCCTGGGGGCTTTCTTCACTGGGCTGGGGGTGTCCCGACCCCCTCCCAATCCTAAACCTAACCACTTACAAAGAAAACCAAAAAAGGAATGTGAGATGGGGGTGCCATTAAAACAAAACAAAAAACAATAAAAACAAATAAAGCTAGAGTGCTAAGCCAGTGCTAACAAGAAAGCCAAGGTGCTTAGCTGATGCTGGAAAGGAAATATGATGAGGGGGTGCCATTGAAACAATAAAAACAAAGAAAGCTAGAGTGCTAAGCCAGTGCTAACAAGAAAGCCAAGGTGCTTAGCTGATGCTGGAAAGGAAATATGATGAGGGGGTGCCATTAAAACAATAAAAACAAAGAAAACCAAAAAAGGAATGTGAGAAGGGGGTGCCATTAAAACAATAAAAACAAAGAAAACTAAAATGCTAAATTAATGCTAACAAGAAAGCCAAGGTGCTAAGCTAATGCTAACAATTGTATGACAGTGACACATGATAAAGTACAATTTGTACATGGGACTAGTCATCTTTATATTGAGTTTCATGGATGCTAATATGGAAGCTAACATTATGCTATGGCTAAAGCTAATGATGACAGTTCAAGGACACAACAGTGGTTGCCCTGGAGATCGATCAAGTGCATGATGGGAACCAGGAAGTCAGACCAGGCAGAGCACATGGAGCACAGGGAGCAGGTGGCAGACAGACCAGGGAGGAAACCTCATTCGAAGGACAAGGTGCAGGTATGTGAGAATACATGATAACAAATATAGGAAACGACTGAAGGAGAAGCATTTATGAGATGATATTAATACTCTAAACTTGCAGAAGCTAAAAGTCAATAATTGTGAGTTAATGAGTGAAATTTTCAAAGTCACGGACATACGTTAAATTTCCATAAACCCAAATAGGGCCTCATTAGCTCTCTAAAATGCGATTGAACCTGATGATATTAGTACTTTAAACTTGCAGAAGCTAAAAGCTAATAATTGTGAGTTAAGCAGGATATATGGATCATGCAATCAATCGGAGACCCCCGCGTCTCCGTGGCTGGGGTAGTCGCAGGCGGCCTTCGGGCACTGCCTTCGTCCCCCCAAGTGCAGACATGCAATCAATCGGAGACCTCCACGTCTCCGCGGCTGGGGCATTCGCAGGCGACCTTTGGACACTGCCTTCGTCCCCCCAAGCGCAGACCGCCCGGGGTGGCTCTTGAGTGAAATTCTCAAAGTCACGGACATACGTTGGATTGCCATGAACCCAAATAGGGCCTAAAACTTTAAAAATTAAAGCCCAGAAAGGCATTAATTAATTACCATTATCTTATTTAATTGATGACACACTCCAAGGCGTGATCAACCTTGGGAGGGCCTTCCTTGGATGAGGATGTCTAGTGATAATGGCCGAAACATCCAATGATTCCAGGGTCCACTACTGATGATGTGTCCTAAATATTACTTTAAAATCAAATTAATGAGACTATAAAAAGATAATACAATAAAAAGCCGTGGGGGACCTTGCCGCCTGGGACGGGAGCAGGCATGGCCAGTGCATTGGAGCCCGGCCCCCTTCGGGGACCGGACTCCCAACTTATTTCTCCCCTATCCAGCCCGTGCCGCCTGTCCACCCACCTGGGTAGCGTGAGGTTCCCTGGGGGCTTTCTTCACTGGGCTGGGGGTGTCCCGACCCCCTCCCAATCCTAAACCTAACCACTTACAAAGAAAACCAAAAAAGGAATGTGAGATGGGGGTGCCATTAAAACAAAACAAAAAACAATAAAAACAAATAAAGCTAGAGTGCTAAGCCAGTGCTAACAAGAAAGCCAAGGTGCTTAGCTGATGCTGGAAAGGAAATATGATGAGGGGGTGCCATTGAAACAATAAAAACAAAGAAAGCTAGAGTGCTAAGCCAGTGCTAACAAGAAAGCCAAGGTGCTTAGCTGATGCTGGAAAGGAAATATGATGAGGGGGTGCCATTAAAACAATAAAAACAAAGAAAACCAAAAAAGGAATGTGAGAAGGGGGTGCCATTAAAACAATAAAAACAAAGAAAACTAAAATGCTAAATTAATGCTAACAAGAAAGCCAAGGTGCTAAGCTAATGCTAACAATTGTATGACAGTGACACATGATAAAGTACAATTTGTACATGGGACTAGTCATCTTTATATTGAGTTTCATGGATGCTAATATGGAAGCTAACATTATGCTATGGCTAAAGCTAATGATGACAGTTCAAGGACACAACAGTGGTTGCCCTGGAGATCGATCAAGTGCATGATGGGAACCAGGAAGTCAGACCAGGCAGAGCACATGGAGCACAGGGAGCAGGTGGCAGACAGACCAGGGAGGAAACCTCATTCGAAGGACAAGGTGCAGGTATGTGAGAATACATGATAACAAATATAGGAAACGACTGAAGGAGAAGCATTTATGAGATGATATTAATACTCTAAACTTGCAGAAGCTAAAAGTCAATAATTGTGAGTTAATGAGTGAAATTTTCAAAGTCACGGACATACGTTAAATTTCCATAAACCCAAATAGGGCCTCATTAGCTCTCTAAAATGCGATTGAACCTGATGATATTAGTACTTTAAACTTGCAGAAGCTAAAAGCTAATAATTGTGAGTTAAGCAGGATATATGGATCATGCAATCAATCGGAGACCCCCGCGTCTCCGTGGCTGGGGTAGTCGCAGGCGGCCTTCGGGCACTGCCTTCGTCCCCCCAAGTGCAGACATGCAATCAATCGGAGACCTCCACGTCTCCGCGGCTGGGGCATTCGCAGGCGACCTTTGGACACTGCCTTCGTCCCCCCAAGCGCAGACCGCCCGGGGTGGCTCTTGAGTGAAATTCTCAAAGTCACGGACATACGTTGGATTGCCATGAACCCAAATAGGGCCTAAAACTTTAAAAATTAAAGCCCAGAAAGGCATTAATTAATTACCATTATCTTATTTAATTGATGACACACTCCAAGGCGTGATCAACCTTGGGAGGGCCTTCCTTGGATGAGGATGTCTAGTGATAATGGCCGAAACATCCAATGATTCCAGGGTCCACTACTGATGATGTGTCCTAAATATTACTTTAAAATCAAATTAATGAGACTATAAAAAGATAATACAATAAAAAGCCGTGGGGGACCTTGCCGCCTGGGACGGGAGCAGGCATGGCCAGTGCATTGGAGCCCGGCCCCCTTCGGGGACCGGACTCCCAACTTATTTCTCCCCTATCCAGCCCGTGCCGCCTGTCCACCCACCTGGGTAGCGTGAGGTTCCCTGGGGGCTTTCTTCACTGGGCTGGGGGTGTCCCGACCCCCTCCCAATCCTAAACCTAACCACTTACAAAGAAAACCAAAAAAGGAATGTGAGATGGGGGTGCCATTAAAACAAAACAAAAAACAATAAAAACAAATAAAGCTAGAGTGCTAAGCCAGTGCTAACAAGAAAGCCAAGGTGCTTAGCTGATGCTGGAAAGGAAATATGATGAGGGGGTGCCATTGAAACAATAAAAACAAAGAAAGCTAGAGTGCTAAGCCAGTGCTAACAAGAAAGCCAAGGTGCTTAGCTGATGCTGGAAAGGAAATATGATGAGGGGGTGCCATTAAAACAATAAAAACAAAGAAAACCAAAAAAGGAATGTGAGAAGGGGGTGCCATTAAAACAATAAAAACAAAGAAAACTAAAATGCTAAATTAATGCTAACAAGAAAGCCAAGGTGCTAAGCTAATGCTAACAATTGTATGACAGTGACACATGATAAAGTACAATTTGTACATGGGACTAGTCATCTTTATATTGAGTTTCATGGATGCTAATATGGAAGCTAACATTATGCTATGGCTAAAGCTAATGATGACAGTTCAAGGACACAACAGTGGTTGCCCTGGAGATCGATCAAGTGCATGATGGGAACCAGGAAGTCAGACCAGGCAGAGCACATGGAGCACAGGGAGCAGGTGGCAGACAGACCAGGGAGGAAACCTCATTCGAAGGACAAGGTGCAGGTATGTGAGAATACATGATAACAAATATAGGAAACGACTGAAGGAGAAGCATTTATGAGATGATATTAATACTCTAAACTTGCAGAAGCTAAAAGTCAATAATTGTGAGTTAATGAGTGAAATTTTCAAAGTCACGGACATACGTTAAATTTCCATAAACCCAAATAGGGCCTCATTAGCTCTCTAAAATGCGATTGAACCTGATGATATTAGTACTTTAAACTTGCAGAAGCTAAAAGCTAATAATTGTGAGTTAAGCAGGATATATGGATCATGCAATCAATCGGAGACCCCCGCGTCTCCGTGGCTGGGGTAGTCGCAGGCGGCCTTCGGGCACTGCCTTCGTCCCCCCAAGTGCAGACATGCAATCAATCGGAGACCTCCACGTCTCCGCGGCTGGGGCATTCGCAGGCGACCTTTGGACACTGCCTTCGTCCCCCCAAGCGCAGACCGCCCGGGGTGGCTCTTGAGTGAAATTCTCAAAGTCACGGACATACGTTGGATTGCCATGAACCCAAATAGGGCCTAAAACTTTAAAAATTAAAGCCCAGAAAGGCATTAATTAATTACCATTATCTTATTTAATTGATGACACACTCCAAGGCGTGATCAACCTTGGGAGGGCCTTCCTTGGATGAGGATGTCTAGTGATAATGGCCGAAACATCCAATGATTCCAGGGTCCACTACTGATGATGTGTCCTAAATATTACTTTAAAATCAAATTAATGAGACTATAAAAAGATAATACAATAAAAAGCCGTGGGGGACCTTGCCGCCTGGGACGGGAGCAGGCATGGCCAGTGCATTGGAGCCCGGCCCCCTTCGGGGACCGGACTCCCAACTTATTTCTCCCCTATCCAGCCCGTGCCGCCTGTCCACCCACCTGGGTAGCGTGAGGTTCCCTGGGGGCTTTCTTCACTGGGCTGGGGGTGTCCCGACCCCCTCCCAATCCTAAACCTAACCACTTACAAAGAAAACCAAAAAAGGAATGTGAGATGGGGGTGCCATTAAAACAAAACAAAAAACAATAAAAACAAATAAAGCTAGAGTGCTAAGCCAGTGCTAACAAGAAAGCCAAGGTGCTTAGCTGATGCTGGAAAGGAAATATGATGAGGGGGTGCCATTGAAACAATAAAAACAAAGAAAGCTAGAGTGCTAAGCCAGTGCTAACAAGAAAGCCAAGGTGCTTAGCTGATGCTGGAAAGGAAATATGATGAGGGGGTGCCATTAAAACAATAAAAACAAAGAAAACCAAAAAAGGAATGTGAGAAGGGGGTGCCATTAAAACAATAAAAACAAAGAAAACTAAAATGCTAAATTAATGCTAACAAGAAAGCCAAGGTGCTAAGCTAATGCTAACAATTGTATGACAGTGACACATGATAAAGTACAATTTGTACATGGGACTAGTCATCTTTATATTGAGTTTCATGGATGCTAATATGGAAGCTAACATTATGCTATGGCTAAAGCTAATGATGACAGTTCAAGGACACAACAGTGGTTGCCCTGGAGATCGATCAAGTGCATGATGGGAACCAGGAAGTCAGACCAGGCAGAGCACATGGAGCACAGGGAGCAGGTGGCAGACAGACCAGGGAGGAAACCTCATTCGAAGGACAAGGTGCAGGTATGTGAGAATACATGATAACAAATATAGGAAACGACTGAAGGAGAAGCATTTATGAGATGATATTAATACTCTAAACTTGCAGAAGCTAAAAGTCAATAATTGTGAGTTAATGAGTGAAATTTTCAAAGTCACGGACATACGTTAAATTTCCATAAACCCAAATAGGGCCTCATTAGCTCTCTAAAATGCGATTGAACCTGATGATATTAGTACTTTAAACTTGCAGAAGCTAAAAGCTAATAATTGTGAGTTAAGCAGGATATATGGATCATGCAATCAATCGGAGACCCCCGCGTCTCCGTGGCTGGGGTAGTCGCAGGCGGCCTTCGGGCACTGCCTTCGTCCCCCCAAGTGCAGACATGCAATCAATCGGAGACCTCCACGTCTCCGCGGCTGGGGCATTCGCAGGCGACCTTTGGACACTGCCTTCGTCCCCCCAAGCGCAGACCGCCCGGGGTGGCTCTTGAGTGAAATTCTCAAAGTCACGGACATACGTTGGATTGCCATGAACCCAAATAGGGCCTAAAACTTTAAAAATTAAAGCCCAGAAAGGCATTAATTAATTACCATTATCTTATTTAATTGATGACACACTCCAAGGCGTGATCAACCTTGGGAGGGCCTTCCTTGGATGAGGATGTCTAGTGATAATGGCCGAAACATCCAATGATTCCAGGGTCCACTACTGATGATGTGTCCTAAATATTACTTTAAAATCAAATTAATGAGACTATAAAAAGATAATACAATAAAAAGCCGTGGGGGACCTTGCCGCCTGGGACGGGAGCAGGCATGGCCAGTGCATTGGAGCCCGGCCCCCTTCGGGGACCGGACTCCCAACTTATTTCTCCCCTATCCAGCCCGTGCCGCCTGTCCACCCACCTGGGTAGCGTGAGGTTCCCTGGGGGCTTTCTTCACTGGGCTGGGGGTGTCCCGACCCCCTCCCAATCCTAAACCTAACCACTTACAAAGAAAACCAAAAAAGGAATGTGAGATGGGGGTGCCATTAAAACAAAACAAAAAACAATAAAAACAAATAAAGCTAGAGTGCTAAGCCAGTGCTAACAAGAAAGCCAAGGTGCTTAGCTGATGCTGGAAAGGAAATATGATGAGGGGGTGCCATTGAAACAATAAAAACAAAGAAAGCTAGAGTGCTAAGCCAGTGCTAACAAGAAAGCCAAGGTGCTTAGCTGATGCTGGAAAGGAAATATGATGAGGGGGTGCCATTAAAACAATAAAAACAAAGAAAACCAAAAAAGGAATGTGAGAAGGGGGTGCCATTAAAACAATAAAAACAAAGAAAACTAAAATGCTAAATTAATGCTAACAAGAAAGCCAAGGTGCTAAGCTAATGCTAACAATTGTATGACAGTGACACATGATAAAGTACAATTTGTACATGGGACTAGTCATCTTTATATTGAGTTTCATGGATGCTAATATGGAAGCTAACATTATGCTATGGCTAAAGCTAATGATGACAGTTCAAGGACACAACAGTGGTTGCCCTGGAGATCGATCAAGTGCATGATGGGAACCAGGAAGTCAGACCAGGCAGAGCACATGGAGCACAGGGAGCAGGTGGCAGACAGACCAGGGAGGAAACCTCATTCGAAGGACAAGGTGCAGGTATGTGAGAATACATGATAACAAATATAGGAAACGACTGAAGGAGAAGCATTTATGAGATGATATTAATACTCTAAACTTGCAGAAGCTAAAAGTCAATAATTGTGAGTTAATGAGTGAAATTTTCAAAGTCACGGACATACGTTAAATTTCCATAAACCCAAATAGGGCCTCATTAGCTCTCTAAAATGCGATTGAACCTGATGATATTAGTACTTTAAACTTGCAGAAGCTAAAAGCTAATAATTGTGAGTTAAGCAGGATATATGGATCATGCAATCAATCGGAGACCCCCGCGTCTCCGTGGCTGGGGTAGTCGCAGGCGGCCTTCGGGCACTGCCTTCGTCCCCCCAAGTGCAGACATGCAATCAATCGGAGACCTCCACGTCTCCGCGGCTGGGGCATTCGCAGGCGACCTTTGGACACTGCCTTCGTCCCCCCAAGCGCAGACCGCCCGGGGTGGCTCTTGAGTGAAATTCTCAAAGTCACGGACATACGTTGGATTGCCATGAACCCAAATAGGGCCTAAAACTTTAAAAATTAAAGCCCAGAAAGGCATTAATTAATTACCATTATCTTATTTAATTGATGACACACTCCAAGGCGTGATCAACCTTGGGAGGGCCTTCCTTGGATGAGGATGTCTAGTGATAATGGCCGAAACATCCAATGATTCCAGGGTCCACTACTGATGATGTGTCCTAAATATTACTTTAAAATCAAATTAATGAGACTATAAAAAGATAATACAATAAAAAGCCGTGGGGGACCTTGCCGCCTGGGACGGGAGCAGGCATGGCCAGTGCATTGGAGCCCGGCCCCCTTCGGGGACCGGACTCCCAACTTATTTCTCCCCTATCCAGCCCGTGCCGCCTGTCCACCCACCTGGGTAGCGTGAGGTTCCCTGGGGGCTTTCTTCACTGGGCTGGGGGTGTCCCGACCCCCTCCCAATCCTAAACCTAACCACTTACAAAGAAAACCAAAAAAGGAATGTGAGATGGGGGTGCCATTAAAACAAAACAAAAAACAATAAAAACAAATAAAGCTAGAGTGCTAAGCCAGTGCTAACAAGAAAGCCAAGGTGCTTAGCTGATGCTGGAAAGGAAATATGATGAGGGGGTGCCATTGAAACAATAAAAACAAAGAAAGCTAGAGTGCTAAGCCAGTGCTAACAAGAAAGCCAAGGTGCTTAGCTGATGCTGGAAAGGAAATATGATGAGGGGGTGCCATTAAAACAATAAAAACAAAGAAAACCAAAAAAGGAATGTGAGAAGGGGGTGCCATTAAAACAATAAAAACAAAGAAAACTAAAATGCTAAATTAATGCTAACAAGAAAGCCAAGGTGCTAAGCTAATGCTAACAATTGTATGACAGTGACACATGATAAAGTACAATTTGTACATGGGACTAGTCATCTTTATATTGAGTTTCATGGATGCTAATATGGAAGCTAACATTATGCTATGGCTAAAGCTAATGATGACAGTTCAAGGACACAACAGTGGTTGCCCTGGAGATCGATCAAGTGCATGATGGGAACCAGGAAGTCAGACCAGGCAGAGCACATGGAGCACAGGGAGCAGGTGGCAGACAGACCAGGGAGGAAACCTCATTCGAAGGACAAGGTGCAGGTATGTGAGAATACATGATAACAAATATAGGAAACGACTGAAGGAGAAGCATTTATGAGATGATATTAATACTCTAAACTTGCAGAAGCTAAAAGTCAATAATTGTGAGTTAATGAGTGAAATTTTCAAAGTCACGGACATACGTTAAATTTCCATAAACCCAAATAGGGCCTCATTAGCTCTCTAAAATGCGATTGAACCTGATGATATTAGTACTTTAAACTTGCAGAAGCTAAAAGCTAATAATTGTGAGTTAAGCAGGATATATGGATCATGCAATCAATCGGAGACCCCCGCGTCTCCGTGGCTGGGGTAGTCGCAGGCGGCCTTCGGGCACTGCCTTCGTCCCCCCAAGTGCAGACATGCAATCAATCGGAGACCTCCACGTCTCCGCGGCTGGGGCATTCGCAGGCGACCTTTGGACACTGCCTTCGTCCCCCCAAGCGCAGACCGCCCGGGGTGGCTCTTGAGTGAAATTCTCAAAGTCACGGACATACGTTGGATTGCCATGAACCCAAATAGGGCCTAAAACTTTAAAAATTAAAGCCCAGAAAGGCATTAATTAATTACCATTATCTTATTTAATTGATGACACACTCCAAGGCGTGATCAACCTTGGGAGGGCCTTCCTTGGATGAGGATGTCTAGTGATAATGGCCGAAACATCCAATGATTCCAGGGTCCACTACTGATGATGTGTCCTAAATATTACTTTAAAATCAAATTAATGAGACTATAAAAAGATAATACAATAAAAAGCCGTGGGGGACCTTGCCGCCTGGGACGGGAGCAGGCATGGCCAGTGCATTGGAGCCCGGCCCCCTTCGGGGACCGGACTCCCAACTTATTTCTCCCCTATCCAGCCCGTGCCGCCTGTCCACCCACCTGGGTAGCGTGAGGTTCCCTGGGGGCTTTCTTCACTGGGCTGGGGGTGTCCCGACCCCCTCCCAATCCTAAACCTAACCACTTACAAAGAAAACCAAAAAAGGAATGTGAGATGGGGGTGCCATTAAAACAAAACAAAAAACAATAAAAACAAATAAAGCTAGAGTGCTAAGCCAGTGCTAACAAGAAAGCCAAGGTGCTTAGCTGATGCTGGAAAGGAAATATGATGAGGGGGTGCCATTGAAACAATAAAAACAAAGAAAGCTAGAGTGCTAAGCCAGTGCTAACAAGAAAGCCAAGGTGCTTAGCTGATGCTGGAAAGGAAATATGATGAGGGGGTGCCATTAAAACAATAAAAACAAAGAAAACCAAAAAAGGAATGTGAGAAGGGGGTGCCATTAAAACAATAAAAACAAAGAAAACTAAAATGCTAAATTAATGCTAACAAGAAAGCCAAGGTGCTAAGCTAATGCTAACAATTGTATGACAGTGACACATGATAAAGTACAATTTGTACATGGGACTAGTCATCTTTATATTGAGTTTCATGGATGCTAATATGGAAGCTAACATTATGCTATGGCTAAAGCTAATGATGACAGTTCAAGGACACAACAGTGGTTGCCCTGGAGATCGATCAAGTGCATGATGGGAACCAGGAAGTCAGACCAGGCAGAGCACATGGAGCACAGGGAGCAGGTGGCAGACAGACCAGGGAGGAAACCTCATTCGAAGGACAAGGTGCAGGTATGTGAGAATACATGATAACAAATATAGGAAACGACTGAAGGAGAAGCATTTATGAGATGATATTAATACTCTAAACTTGCAGAAGCTAAAAGTCAATAATTGTGAGTTAATGAGTGAAATTTTCAAAGTCACGGACATACGTTAAATTTCCATAAACCCAAATAGGGCCTCATTAGCTCTCTAAAATGCGATTGAACCTGATGATATTAGTACTTTAAACTTGCAGAAGCTAAAAGCTAATAATTGTGAGTTAAGCAGGATATATGGATCATGCAATCAATCGGAGACCCCCGCGTCTCCGTGGCTGGGGTAGTCGCAGGCGGCCTTCGGGCACTGCCTTCGTCCCCCCAAGTGCAGACATGCAATCAATCGGAGACCTCCACGTCTCCGCGGCTGGGGCATTCGCAGGCGACCTTTGGACACTGCCTTCGTCCCCCCAAGCGCAGACCGCCCGGGGTGGCTCTTGAGTGAAATTCTCAAAGTCACGGACATACGTTGGATTGCCATGAACCCAAATAGGGCCTAAAACTTTAAAAATTAAAGCCCAGAAAGGCATTAATTAATTACCATTATCTTATTTAATTGATGACACACTCCAAGGCGTGATCAACCTTGGGAGGGCCTTCCTTGGATGAGGATGTCTAGTGATAATGGCCGAAACATCCAATGATTCCAGGGTCCACTACTGATGATGTGTCCTAAATATTACTTTAAAATCAAATTAATGAGACTATAAAAAGATAATACAATAAAAAGCCGTGGGGGACCTTGCCGCCTGGGACGGGAGCAGGCATGGCCAGTGCATTGGAGCCCGGCCCCCTTCGGGGACCGGACTCCCAACTTATTTCTCCCCTATCCAGCCCGTGCCGCCTGTCCACCCACCTGGGTAGCGTGAGGTTCCCTGGGGGCTTTCTTCACTGGGCTGGGGGTGTCCCGACCCCCTCCCAATCCTAAACCTAACCACTTACAAAGAAAACCAAAAAAGGAATGTGAGATGGGGGTGCCATTAAAACAAAACAAAAAACAATAAAAACAAATAAAGCTAGAGTGCTAAGCCAGTGCTAACAAGAAAGCCAAGGTGCTTAGCTGATGCTGGAAAGGAAATATGATGAGGGGGTGCCATTGAAACAATAAAAACAAAGAAAGCTAGAGTGCTAAGCCAGTGCTAACAAGAAAGCCAAGGTGCTTAGCTGATGCTGGAAAGGAAATATGATGAGGGGGTGCCATTAAAACAATAAAAACAAAGAAAACCAAAAAAGGAATGTGAGAAGGGGGTGCCATTAAAACAATAAAAACAAAGAAAACTAAAATGCTAAATTAATGCTAACAAGAAAGCCAAGGTGCTAAGCTAATGCTAACAATTGTATGACAGTGACACATGATAAAGTACAATTTGTACATGGGACTAGTCATCTTTATATTGAGTTTCATGGATGCTAATATGGAAGCTAACATTATGCTATGGCTAAAGCTAATGATGACAGTTCAAGGACACAACAGTGGTTGCCCTGGAGATCGATCAAGTGCATGATGGGAACCAGGAAGTCAGACCAGGCAGAGCACATGGAGCACAGGGAGCAGGTGGCAGACAGACCAGGGAGGAAACCTCATTCGAAGGACAAGGTGCAGGTATGTGAGAATACATGATAACAAATATAGGAAACGACTGAAGGAGAAGCATTTATGAGATGATATTAATACTCTAAACTTGCAGAAGCTAAAAGTCAATAATTGTGAGTTAATGAGTGAAATTTTCAAAGTCACGGACATACGTTAAATTTCCATAAACCCAAATAGGGCCTCATTAGCTCTCTAAAATGCGATTGAACCTGATGATATTAGTACTTTAAACTTGCAGAAGCTAAAAGCTAATAATTGTGAGTTAAGCAGGATATATGGATCATGCAATCAATCGGAGACCCCCGCGTCTCCGTGGCTGGGGTAGTCGCAGGCGGCCTTCGGGCACTGCCTTCGTCCCCCCAAGTGCAGACATGCAATCAATCGGAGACCTCCACGTCTCCGCGGCTGGGGCATTCGCAGGCGACCTTTGGACACTGCCTTCGTCCCCCCAAGCGCAGACCGCCCGGGGTGGCTCTTGAGTGAAATTCTCAAAGTCACGGACATACGTTGGATTGCCATGAACCCAAATAGGGCCTAAAACTTTAAAAATTAAAGCCCAGAAAGGCATTAATTAATTACCATTATCTTATTTAATTGATGACACACTCCAAGGCGTGATCAACCTTGGGAGGGCCTTCCTTGGATGAGGATGTCTAGTGATAATGGCCGAAACATCCAATGATTCCAGGGTCCACTACTGATGATGTGTCCTAAATATTACTTTAAAATCAAATTAATGAGACTATAAAAAGATAATACAATAAAAAGCCGTGGGGGACCTTGCCGCCTGGGACGGGAGCAGGCATGGCCAGTGCATTGGAGCCCGGCCCCCTTCGGGGACCGGACTCCCAACTTATTTCTCCCCTATCCAGCCCGTGCCGCCTGTCCACCCACCTGGGTAGCGTGAGGTTCCCTGGGGGCTTTCTTCACTGGGCTGGGGGTGTCCCGACCCCCTCCCAATCCTAAACCTAACCACTTACAAAGAAAACCAAAAAAGGAATGTGAGATGGGGGTGCCATTAAAACAAAACAAAAAACAATAAAAACAAATAAAGCTAGAGTGTGAAGAAAATATAATCTGATCACACATTATTCAGCTTTAAATATTGTTCAGCTTTAAAGTTACTGTGCAACTGTGTAATAAAATGTGTGCTCACGACTTTGGCCTTGAGAGCGATAAGAAGCGATCGCCTCATCCTGCAGGCGAAAAGATATCTGCAAGCGAAGAACACCCAAGGCCGCTTTCCTTTTATGGAGTTGTTTTTCTGCTAATGCAGCACTTTCCTCACAACCCCCTCCTGTAAGTTTTAGAGAATATATACCCATCCTCACAGCAAATATTAGGAATCTCTTGATGTGAGCTGTTGTTGAGAAATTGTCTCTGCCTCAATAAAAGTTCACTGATTCCCCATCTGCTGCAGGTGTCCGGTTGTCTTCATTCTCCGCCAGCCTGGTTAAGTCAATTCCTCCTTAACATCTAAAAGAACCTATTTAATGAAGGAAGACGGTTCACTTTGTGTTTAATATTATTCTATTGCTGTTGTTGTTTTTTTATATCCTTCAATTGGCGTCACGGAACAGGATCCGCTCCAGGCCAAACTGGAACGGGGGGGAGGACATCAGCCGTGGTCTGAGTGAACGGAGTTTGGACAAAAGCTGTGTGCACACAAAAACAAGGTAAGCAGACCTTTTATTTCTGCTATATTGAACATTATAAAAATACTTAGTGTCCAAACTCCTAGTAATTCATAACCAAAATTGTCTGGCTTACTTAAGGCTTGCTGAGAATCAGACAAGTGAATAAGAGATAAGTGAATAAGAAATAAGTGAATAAGTGAATAAAGATAAGAGTGAACTGAGGTCTGACCACGGTTGCGGCCGACGGGTCGCTCTCCGGTGTCGGATAAATTCCTCAGCAGGTCTGGGACCTTGAAAGGGTTTATTAGTAACGCCTTTCTAAACAAATTAAAAGGTTAAAGGCCTTGAGAATATTTTTTAGTAATATTCTCTAAACTACAGAAGGGTTAGGAAGGCCCAGAGGACTTTATTAGAAAAGATCCTCTAAAACTTAAAAAAGAGAAGTACTGGTTGGAGTCCAAAAGGAGGGGTCCCTTTGATCAATAGGAGAAAACGGATCTCTTCTTAAAACCCCGATGATTTTAGTGTTTTAAATGTTTTGATGTTCTGTTTGTTATTGGACACACATAAATACACGCTGAATGCTTGCTGTGGAACACTGGGCAGGACAGTTTGGTTCTCCGTGTTCACAGATTACACAATTAAAGGAACTAGGTTCCTCTTTTGGTTAAAATAATACACCACACATAGAATTTTTTTACACATTTATTACATACATAAGGAGGGTAATGAGTGACTGCAGGTAATGTATGAAGTGTGAATGAGACGTGTGAACAAGGTGACAACCAACTAGCACCCCTATCAGGAAGCTCTAGGCAAGGTTACCCGCCAGACTCCGGTTTGGTAGAAGCTTGGTAACACCTGAAGGGATATTTCAGTGCTGACTCACCTTTAAAGCAGCGCCCCAGCTGATTAGTGCCTAACAGAGGCAGAAACCCAGCTGGCCCAAATTCTCCTTTAAAATCAATAAAAGAACACTCCTCCATTGACAGTAAAATGGATGGAGAATTAGATCGACAAACTAATGATGATGGTTGGGGTCCCGGTGTTATTCTTAGCACATTGGGAGAACAATTAACATGTGTTGAGACAGTCATCAACTCCACACACCAGCCTAAAGAAGCAAAAAAGCAGAAAGAGTCATTGAGGAAAACAGCTGAAAGGTTAATGAAAGAAAAGGGAAAGAATGAGGGGAGTAGTGGTAATTGGGGAATAATTTGGCAGAATAAGGCTATGCAGGCAAAAGAGAAAGAGGAAGAAGCCAACTCAGCAGCAGCAGGTGCAGGTGTGATAAGCGGGGTGAGACACAGAAAGGAGGCAGATAAGCACGCAGGCCGCAAAGCTAAATTTAATCACTGGGTGTGTTTATGGGAAACTGCAAAACCACACATGAAGAAGAATAGGTCTCAGCCACCTCCCTATTCTGCCTCAGTCCAGACTCCTCCCTCGGCAGGCATATATCCGGTACTTAATATCTCTGGTGGAATAATGACTATTGGAGAAGAACCGCCCGTAGCTCCAACTCCCATAGATACCAAGCATTTTTGCCCAGGAAGCTCCTCTCTGTCGGCGACACCCTCAGCTAGTAGTAGAGCCTCCTCTTCCATGTCCCATTGTTCTGGAACCGGATCTGAGGGCCTAACTGACCCCTTTGCGAGCGCACCATTTGCGGTTCGAATGAACAGACAGGAACCCACTGAACAACAATTAACTGATCTAGAAGCAGCATTACGCAGCTGCTTAAATGAACATAGGTCAGTGGTCCAGGTGAATAATCGCGTTGCGTCAGCCCCTCTGTCCCGGTCCAACCCCTTTGCCAGCACTCCTGTCGCTGTTAAGGGAGATCTGACCGCTACTGCAAAAACTGAGCCTGGCACTTCACCAAATGTCACAGTTAACATGTCTTTGGTGGGCCGTCAGGATCCGGAAACACAGATGAGTTTAGCCCACGCTTTTGCTGACACTGCTACCCCACCAGGCGGGGGAAAAACTGAGGATACTGATGATGAACTCAGTGACCTTAACAATACACCCCCCTCTACCCCTCACAGTTTAGGATATCAGACTAGATCTAAGGGCCCTGTGCCTCAGCCTCCAGGCATGTTTCCCCTGGTCCAGACTAAAGCGCAACGTAGACCAGTGTATCAACCTTATTCATTCGGAGATGTCCAGGCCCTAGTGGACAAACTCCCTGACATAATGGAGGGAGGGAATGCCTGGTTAGCTGGTTTGGATAAATACACAGCTGGACAGGACCTCGCATTGGGAGATTTTAGAGCTATTATAACTAGGTGCACATCCCGATCTCAGGCAGCGGATCTGGAACAAAATGCGGGTACTACCACGCATGAGAACGAGGTGCCACTGATGCAGGCCTTGAGATTTATTGGACCGGCCCTGCGCAAACAATTCCCACCCAAAAATCAAGGCACCTTACAGAAATTTAAATGGGAGGAAAAGCAAAATCCCACCCATTATCTAAATCAGGCTGTTGAAGACTGGGTGAACCATACAGGTCATCACCCCAGTAGGACTTGTTCACAGAGCATGTGGTTTAGAAGGGCGGTGCTGAGGGGCATTCCGGAGTCAGTAAGCCAGAAAATGGAGGATAATCCTGATTTGCAGGACTGTGACTTTGCAATCTGGAAGAAACATTTGATTTTTAATCTTAACAAAGTGCAGATTAAGTCTGATGATAAAGCGGAGAGCGTCGAAGATTTACAGTTGCAACTGTTGAAGGTTCAGCTGCAGAAAGCGAAAAACGACCTGGGTGGAAAAGGTGACAAGCCTAAAAAGCAGCTTGTGGCCGCTGCGGCTCCCCCTCCTGGTCCAGTTCCCCCAGTTGCCCCTGATTTGTATCCGAACCCGTGGCCAGCTGATCCACAGCCCCCCCAGTATGGTGCTTATCACTCCCCGGCCCCTTATGGGCAGAGAGGTTCCCCATTTGGAGGAAACAGAGGTGGTTTCAGGGGAAGAGGTCAGATGGGAGGTGGTAGGGGAGCCCAGATGTATGTTTGTTTCCGGTGTGGACAACCTGGACACTGGGCTAAAGCGTGCCCTTTGAACCCGGCTGCTGGAAGAGGCAGGGGAGCCCGTGGTGGGCCCTATCAGCATCCTGGCCACAGAGGTGGACCTCGTGGTGCTTTAGTTGAAGTGCCCCCGGCCCCACAGATGCCTGTGATGGGGTGGGAGTACTACGAGGGTGGTCCCCAGCTATAGGACACCCCACAGACTGCCCAGGACAGTGAAGGGACAACGGCGGACCCTATGCTGTCCGTAACTGTAGATAAAAGAAGAAGCAGCTTTTTAGTGGACACTGGAGCTACGTACTCCACCATTAAGGATGTTGCTCGTGAAAGACTTACTGACAGAGTGACTACAGTGGTGGGCATATCTGGGGAACCTAAAACTCTGCCTTACACCGTGCCTCTCCCCACAACGGTTGGAGATCAGACTTTGTTACACAGCTATGTTTGTTCAAAACAGGCGCCTGTGAATTTACTGGGAAGAGACTTGTTGATTAAATTAGGAGCCACAATACTCTGCTCTTCACAAGGCCTAACTGTGACTCTCCCTACTGGTGTTGTGCTTCCCTGTTCTAATGGGCCAGAGGGAGGTGGTCAGTTTCTGCTGCAACCCTCCTCTTGTTTAGCGGACTCTGCTGACATCTACTGGGCATTATTGGAAGTTGAAACACCTGCTGAACCAGGAGTTTGGACTGCTTTTCAGCAATGGCGGCCGTGGCTCTCACTCCTGCATCCTTATGTCCCTCCCCCTGACCCACCTCATGTTACACTGTTTTATGACAGGCATGACACCACCTGGTACCAGCACATGTTCCAAGAGCAGTGTGAGGGGCGGGCTTGGTCTTTGAACATGTCATGCATTTTTGCGGCACCGGAGGGAGTGGCAGCAGCGGTTACTTTTACAACAGATCAATTACAGTGGTACATGATGTCTGATGAGGCAGCTCCCCATGTGTCACTGGCCTTACATCCTGGACACCAGGCTAGGGAGCTGGGTGGAATGGTTAAACGTTCCCTTGCGGCCACTGACTGGACACCTACAACACTCCCACAGGTTTTGTTTTCTCCATCTACCAAAACATACCAAATTTTAAATGATTGCTTTAATTCCGCAACACTGCAACATGGAGTAGTCAGCGGGTCACATGGCAGAGAACACACAGACCACTGTGATGCTGCGCCTTTACTCGACTCTCTTCCAGATTGTTTGTGGTCCCTTGGACCCACAGATGTAGGTTTAGTTGATGTGGAGCCAGTCTCTTTTCAACTGTCATCTGCTACCCCTTTGTGGCAGCCTCAGTACCCACACAAACCGGAGGCTGAGGCTGGGATTGCAGAAACAATTTCTGGTTTGGTCACTGCCGGTGTCCTGGAGCCCTCCTGCTCTAAGTGGAACACGCCCATCCTACCCGTTGAGAAAAAAGGCACGGGGAAGTTCAGAATGGCACATGATTTGAGAAGGATTAATGCCTTACTTGGCACTCCTACTTTGCCTGTGCCTAATCCTTATGTTGCCTTGACCAACCTCCCACCATCTCATGCCTGGTTCACCTGCATTGACTTGGCTAATGCCTTTTTCTGCCTCCCACTTCGTGAGTCACTGCGTGACATTTTCTCATTTACATTTAGAGGCCGACAATGGCGTTACACTCGCTTACCACAGGGATTTGCCCTCTCCCCAGGACTGTTTAATCAGTGTTTGAAAGAACTTTTACAAACCTGCCCACTACCATCAGACTGTATGTTAATACAATATGTGGATGACATTTTGCTGTCTGCCCCCACGGCTGACATCTGTTTGGAGGCCACCAGAGTGGTACTTCAACACCTGGCCAACACAGGTTTTAAAGTGAGCAAAACCAAACTACAGATTGCAAGAAAACAGGTTTCTTTTCTAGGCCGCATGGTCTCACAGTCCGGTATTTCCTTGTCCCCAGAACACAGGAACTCCATTTTGCACCATCCAAAACCTCTAACTGTAAAAGACATGTTGTCATTTTTGGGCCTGACTGGTTACAGCAGGACCTATGTCCCAGACTATGTTGGCCTTACTTCCCCTTTGCGCGCTTTGGTAAATGAACAAGGCATGAGAAACCTCTCTGCTCCCCTCTCATGGACTACAGAAACAGAACAGGCGTTTATAAAGTTAAAACAACAGCTTTCTGTCGCCTCTGACCTTGCTGTGCCGGATTATGCTTTGCCTTTTCATCTTGATGTTTCTGGAACTGGAACCCATATCAATGGTATCCTGTTCCAGACAAAAGGGGGAGAGAGAAAAGTGTTGACATATGTAAGCGTAATGCTTGACAACACTGAAAAACGCCACCCACCGTGCACACAACACGTTTCTGGACTTGCAAAAATCATTCAGAAAACAGCACACATAGTGATGAACCACCCACTAAAAATTTTGACATCACACAGTGTGGTGGCCTACGTCTCCTCACAGGCCTTCACACTCACTTCACTCAGGCAGAGACGCCTCAGTACCATTTTGGAAGCACCACACATCACCTACTCACATGAAGGCATAAACATGGCTGATCACATGGGATCAGGAGAACCACATATGTGTGAAGAGGTTGTGCAGGTACAGGAGAAAATCAGGCCAGATTTGCAGGCAGAACCTCTAATGGATGCAGAAAAAGATTGGTTCACAGATGGATGTTGTTTCAGAACTGAAAGTGGAATGTTGAAGGCTGCATGGGCAATAGTGGAACAGACAGACATGAGATGGAAAACAGTGAGGGCAGAGCAGTTGACAGGACAACAGTCTGCACAGAGAGCTGAACTGAGAGCGGTGATTGAAGCCTTAAGGATGGGAAAGGGACAGAAAGTGAATATATACAGTGATTCAGCTTATGCTGTGGGAGCAGTGCATGTGGAGCTCAAGCAGTGGCTAAGAGCTGGTTTTTTGACAGCCAGCGGAAAGCCTATTAAACATGAGATGGAAATGAGGGAATTAGCGGAAGCACTGTTGTTACCTGTTAAGGTGGCAGTGGTAAAATGCAAAGGTCACAGTGCCGGATTGGATTTAGTGGCATTAGGTAATAAACAGGCCGACTTAGTAGCTAAGCAGACAGCTGGTTACTTACCCTCCCTGATTATGGTAATGGACCCAGAAGCCACACCCCCTCCAGAAAGACCACCCATACAACTAGGCCTAGCCACAATCAGAGAGTTACAGGACAAAGCCAGCCCCCAGGAAAAATCACTATGGGTAACAAGAGGGGCCACAAACACAGATCTCTGGCGTGGCCCAGATGGAAGGCCCATTCTACCGCCAGGGGTCAGACAGACAGCAATGGAAGAGGCACATGGAGTGGGGCATGTGGGACCTGCACAAATGATGAGAAATTTAGCCGTCTGGTGGCACCCTTATCTAAAAGACATGACAAAATACATGGTTAAAACCTGTAAGGAGTGCAACCAATTTGGAATCAAGCCCGCCTTCAAGCCAATAGCAGGGTACTTCCCCATCCCACTTTGCCCAGGGAAAGAAATAATCATTGATTACACAGACATGGTGGACAGAGTAGGTAGTTACAGGTACCTGCTGGTGGCTGTGGATGCATTTTCAGGTTGGCCAGAAGCCTGGCCGACAGCAAGTGAAAACAGTAGAACTGTGGTGAAGTGTCTGATTAATCATTATATACCACAGCATGGGTTTCCCGAGGTCATAAGGTCGGACAATGGTTCACATTTCAGGAACCACGATCTGCAGAGGGTTGAAGCCGCATTAGGTTTGAAACATAAGTTTGGCTCAGTTTACCACCCCCAGTCCCAGGGGAAAGTGGAAAGGATGAATCAAACTCTAAAAACTAAATTGGCTAAAATCTGTGCACAGACCAAATTAGATTGGGTTAAAGCATTGCCTCTTGCATTAATGTCCATAAGATGCTCAGTAAATCAAACCTCTGGTTACACTCCATTTGAGTTGGAGCATGGCAGGCCTTTTCCTGGCCCCTCCTCTCGCCTTTTAATGTCGGATGAAGCTGATTTAGACCTCGATCCGAGGACATATTATAACATGCTCCGCAGTTTTGTTGCCCAGTATTCCTCACAGGTCGCTGAAAGAAACCAGCAAGAGCTGAAAGAGGCGGCTACACCTGGAATGGACTACGTCCTCCTGAAAGTCACAAAGAGAAAGTGGGCTGAGCCTCGCTGGACAGGCCCTTACCGCATAACAGAGCGGACCTCCCACGCTGTCAGGCTCGAAGGTAAAGGTGACACCTGGTTTCATTACACACAGTGCGCTGCTGCCACCGAACCAGGAAGAACCTTGAGAGAGGTGCAGAAGGACCTGTCAGAAGGAGCTGCAACAACATCACCAACCACTTGAGGGAGCCAAAGCTGAACCTACAAGCCGGCTGGTTACAAAAGGGGGTGTTCTTCATACTGAACTAAACATTTTTTATTTTTAACATCTTTTATGACTTTGTTTTTATATTGGCTTGAGTTTTTAAGATTTACATTTTACATTGCAATAGTTTTAACCGCTGAAAGCTCATTTAAAGTTGTGTCACTGATACTTTTTGTTGCTCTTTAACTCCTAGAACACGCCCTTTGGCGAGGTGGGGGGAACTGGACCACCTTTCTCTGCCTCATCATCCTCTATTAGACGACATCCAAGCTAAGTAAACATGTCTTGGCCCTTTCCCCCTGAAATGACAGGCAGGCAAAGATGTTGCGTCTTTGTTTGCTTCCTGGCCCTGGGTCTCATTCCCATTGGCATAATCTTGATCTGTGAAGGGCCCCCGACACTTCTGACACCTTCAAGTTCAAAAGCTTCGCCCCTTTCTGACAGTCCCAATCTGACAAATGTAGCCCCTAGGGTCTTGCCCACCACTTCCTCTCCAGTTTTGCCCACGCCCGATCCAGTTAGAAAGAAACGAGACACGGTTACCTCCTGTACCCCAAGCACGACTAGAATGATTACTCTTTGTGTCCCCAACAATAAAAGTTGGGTAGTTGAAATAGATTTCGCTAGCTTCCCAGTCACTCCCGTCACCAAAGACCAAGGGGGGGATCTTTTTAACCTGGCAGTACATCTCTCCTCCTCAGTGTGGTATATAACCCTGGGAGGTTGGCATCAGTGGAAGTGGTCCAGTTTAGTGTCAGAAACGGACCTGGATTGGTCAAAGTACTCTAGGGGTCAGGCTTTGCACTGGAGAAACCAAAATATGCTCAGAATAGCAAAAAAACCGGATCTTTCAGGCTTAATTTTTACCCTAAAGGATCTGGCCTTGACCTCCTGTCAACAATTTATAATTGCCCCTTGGACTGATCGCACCGCCCTGTATTGGCAAATGGAAATATGCCCTAGCGTTGCTGCAGTTCCAAGCTCTGTAGTTAAAGATGATAATCCCACCTTTAATGGCCCTGCGGTGACATATACAAACGGGGGGAGAAATGGCCGAATACGCATTGTAGACACAAATAAAATGTCTAAAGATGACCTCTTCCAAATTCTAACCGGTATTTCTGGAGCAACAAACAACTGGTTACTACTAGCTGAACAAGCTGCTGACACGACGGCTTCCGACTGCATAGTATGTATGGGAGCCCGCCCCACTTTACGAGTTGTACCGGCGCCAGTCAATAGTGCATGCCTCCTGCATCTTATGAACAACACAAAACGAGGTCATTGCTCATATCTGGAAAACCACTTTCCTAAAACTCAACGCTCGGTCTCTAATAAACCACCTTTCTTTTCTTCAGATGTAGCTGTGAACAATTTCACTTGTATTAACCTGACTGGCAATGCAGTAAAACTAGGTAGCTTGAACTCTTCTTGGTGCACTGAGATGACGGTTATGAAACCAAATTTCCGACCTACGGCTAGGGCTGATTTGTGGTGGTGGTGTGGCAATAACAAGTTATATGATGGTTTCCCTCGGGATGCGTCAGGTCTTTGCGCTCTCATAACTCTTATTTTACCTGTTTTAGTCACTCCAGTAGATCTCTCTATAAAACTACACGAAGTTGGCCTCCCATCTTCCTCTGAACGCCGCTCTAAACGTTCTCTAATCCCAGGTTCAGCTCATAATCCAACCTATATTGATGCTGTAGGTATACCCCGTGGGGTCCCCGATGAATATAAACTGCGAGACCAGGTTAAAGCAGGATGGGCCTCGATACTTTGGATGGTTGAAATAAATGCGAATGTAGACAGAATTAACTACATTCACTTTAATGTGCAACTGTTGGCTAATTACACTCGAGATGGTTTTGAAGCTGTGCATGCACAGTTATCTGCCACTTCCCTAATGGCTTTCCAAAACAGGGTCGCAACGGATTTTCTCCTCGCAGAAAAAGGCGGAGTCTGCAGCCTTTTTGGTCAGGAGTGCTGTACCTATATCCCCAATAACACAGCTCCTGATGGTTCCCTCACTAAAGCTATTACTGGTCTCACAGCTCTTACTGTTAAAATGAAGGAACACTCGGGCGTTGATACTGCCATGTGGGACTCTTGGCTTAACATGTTTGGCAAATATAAGGCCCTTGTAGCTTCCATCCTAGTTTCCATCTCAGTTTTTGTTGCTATCCTAGTCACCTGCGGTTGCTGTTGTATTCCATGCATTCGATCCCTCTTCCAGAGATTGATTGTTACAGCTCTCACTCCTGAGGATAAGGATCTCGCCCGGCAGATGCCTTTATTGGCTGGTCAGCTTCCCACCTCCTCGCCAACGGATGATGAAAACTCTGATCGTGAGGGTGACGAACATTATCGTCTTTCTCTTGTTTAAATGCTTCTAGAATGGTTGTTTCTCTGTGGTGTTTTGTATTAGGTTTGTTATTAATTGTTTCCCTCACCCACTTCCTCTTGAAGGATATATCTGGTTGAACTGTGTCTGGTCGGGTTGTGAGGGTTAAGCGATGTTCTCAGGGTCTCCGGACTTAAGCCTGAGCGAATGTGTGCTCCCGCCACTGGATATGAATTGTTTTGTTCCACACCCCTTCCTCACGTTTTACCGTATTCACTTTTGAATGTCCTTAGCAGTTACCGTTCTGAGTTTATTTCACGGTTGATTTATTCTTTCACATTTTCACGTTTATATCTCTCATTATTATAGTATACTCTGTACTCTCCACATTTTTATCATTACTTATGTTTTTTGGTTGTTGAGTTACAGGAACTGTTAATTTTGTGTCACTACCCTGGTTGCACTAACTCGTTGTATCCGTGTGTGCAGGACAGCTGTTACTGCTTTCATCGGGAACCGAGACTGCTTGCAGCCGACCCCTGGGCAGGGTGGTGCCTGGACTCTTTTCTCCTCATCTGCAATGACAGATAAAGACAAATGATAAGACCCGAGGAGTTTTTCGAGCCAGGCTTCGACACGTCTCTGTGTTCCTTTGAATGTTACTTATTTTTGTGTGTTGACCCATTTAAGATGGGTCAAAAGGGGGATTTGAAGAAAATATAATCTGATCACACATTATTCAGCTTTAAATATTGTTCAGCTTTAAAGTTACTGTGCAACTGTGTAATAAAATGTGTGCTCACGACTTTGGCCTTGAGAGCGATAAGAAGCGATCGCCTCATCCTGCAGGCGAAAAGATATCTGCAAGCGAAGAACACCCAAGGCCGCTTTCCTTTTATGGAGTTGTTTTTCTGCTAATGCAGCACTTTCCTCACAACCCCCTCCTGTAAGTTTTAGAGAATATATACCCATCCTCACAGCAAATATTAGGAATCTCTTGATGTGAGCTGTTGTTGAGAAATTGTCTCTGCCTCAATAAAAGTTCACTGATTCCCCATCTGCTGCAGGTGTCCGGTTGTCTTCATTCTCCGCCAGCCTGGTTAAGTCAATTCCTCCTTAACATCTAAAAGAACCTATTTAATGAAGGAAGACGGTTCACTTTGTGTTTAATATTATTCTATTGCTGTTGTTGTTTTTTTATATCCTTCAAGTGCTAAGCCAGTGCTAACAAGAAAGCCAAGGTGCTTAGCTGATGCTGGAAAGGAAATATGATGAGGGGGTGCCATTGAAACAATAAAAACAAAGAAAGCTAGAGTGCTAAGCCAGTGCTAACAAGAAAGCCAAGGTGCTTAGCTGATGCTGGAAAGGAAATATGATGAGGGGGTGCCATTAAAACAATAAAAACAAAGAAAACCAAAAAAGGAATGTGAGAAGGGGGTGCCATTAAAACAATAAAAACAAAGAAAACTAAAATGCTAAATTAATGCTAACAAGAAAGCCAAGGTGCTAAGCTAATGCTAACAATTGTATGACAGTGACACATGATAAAGTACAATTTGTACATGGGACTAGTCATCTTTATATTGAGTTTCATGGATGCTAATATGGAAGCTAACATTATGCTATGGCTAAAGCTAATGATGACAGTTCAAGGACACAACAGTGGTTGCCCTGGAGATCGATCAAGTGCATGATGGGAACCAGGAAGTCAGACCAGGCAGAGCACATGGAGCACAGGGAGCAGGTGGCAGACAGACCAGGGAGGAAACCTCATTCGAAGGACAAGGTGCAGGTATGTGAGAATACATGATAACAAATATAGGAAACGACTGAAGGAGAAGCATTTATGAGATGATATTAATACTCTAAACTTGCAGAAGCTAAAAGTCAATAATTGTGAGTTAATGAGTGAAATTTTCAAAGTCACGGACATACGTTAAATTTCCATAAACCCAAATAGGGCCTCATTAGCTCTCTAAAATGCGATTGAACCTGATGATATTAGTACTTTAAACTTGCAGAAGCTAAAAGCTAATAATTGTGAGTTAAGCAGGATATATGGATCATGCAATCAATCGGAGACCCCCGCGTCTCCGTGGCTGGGGTAGTCGCAGGCGGCCTTCGGGCACTGCCTTCGTCCCCCCAAGTGCAGACATGCAATCAATCGGAGACCTCCACGTCTCCGCGGCTGGGGCATTCGCAGGCGACCTTTGGACACTGCCTTCGTCCCCCCAAGCGCAGACCGCCCGGGGTGGCTCTTGAGTGAAATTCTCAAAGTCACGGACATACGTTGGATTGCCATGAACCCAAATAGGGCCTAAAACTTTAAAAATTAAAGCCCAGAAAGGCATTAATTAATTACCATTATCTTATTTAATTGATGACACACTCCAAGGCGTGATCAACCTTGGGAGGGCCTTCCTTGGATGAGGATGTCTAGTGATAATGGCCGAAACATCCAATGATTCCAGGGTCCACTACTGATGATGTGTCCTAAATATTACTTTAAAATCAAATTAATGAGACTATAAAAAGATAATACAATAAAAAGCCGTGGGGGACCTTGCCGCCTGGGACGGGAGCAGGCATGGCCAGTGCATTGGAGCCCGGCCCCCTTCGGGGACCGGACTCCCAACTTATTTCTCCCCTATCCAGCCCGTGCCGCCTGTCCACCCACCTGGGTAGCGTGAGGTTCCCTGGGGGCTTTCTTCACTGGGCTGGGGGTGTCCCGACCCCCTCCCAATCCTAAACCTAACCACTTACAAAGAAAACCAAAAAAGGAATGTGAGATGGGGGTGCCATTAAAACAAAACAAAAAACAATAAAAACAAATAAAGCTAGAGTGCTAAGCCAGTGCTAACAAGAAAGCCAAGGTGCTTAGCTGATGCTGGAAAGGAAATATGATGAGGGGGTGCCATTGAAACAATAAAAACAAAGAAAGCTAGAGTGCTAAGCCAGTGCTAACAAGAAAGCCAAGGTGCTTAGCTGATGCTGGAAAGGAAATATGATGAGGGGGTGCCATTAAAACAATAAAAACAAAGAAAACCAAAAAAGGAATGTGAGAAGGGGGTGCCATTAAAACAATAAAAACAAAGAAAACTAAAATGCTAAATTAATGCTAACAAGAAAGCCAAGGTGCTAAGCTAATGCTAACAATTGTATGACAGTGACACATGATAAAGTACAATTTGTACATGGGACTAGTCATCTTTATATTGAGTTTCATGGATGCTAATATGGAAGCTAACATTATGCTATGGCTAAAGCTAATGATGACAGTTCAAGGACACAACAGTGGTTGCCCTGGAGATCGATCAAGTGCATGATGGGAACCAGGAAGTCAGACCAGGCAGAGCACATGGAGCACAGGGAGCAGGTGGCAGACAGACCAGGGAGGAAACCTCATTCGAAGGACAAGGTGCAGGTATGTGAGAATACATGATAACAAATATAGGAAACGACTGAAGGAGAAGCATTTATGAGATGATATTAATACTCTAAACTTGCAGAAGCTAAAAGTCAATAATTGTGAGTTAATGAGTGAAATTTTCAAAGTCACGGACATACGTTAAATTTCCATAAACCCAAATAGGGCCTCATTAGCTCTCTAAAATGCGATTGAACCTGATGATATTAGTACTTTAAACTTGCAGAAGCTAAAAGCTAATAATTGTGAGTTAAGCAGGATATATGGATCATGCAATCAATCGGAGACCCCCGCGTCTCCGTGGCTGGGGTAGTCGCAGGCGGCCTTCGGGCACTGCCTTCGTCCCCCCAAGTGCAGACATGCAATCAATCGGAGACCTCCACGTCTCCGCGGCTGGGGCATTCGCAGGCGACCTTTGGACACTGCCTTCGTCCCCCCAAGCGCAGACCGCCCGGGGTGGCTCTTGAGTGAAATTCTCAAAGTCACGGACATACGTTGGATTGCCATGAACCCAAATAGGGCCTAAAACTTTAAAAATTAAAGCCCAGAAAGGCATTAATTAATTACCATTATCTTATTTAATTGATGACACACTCCAAGGCGTGATCAACCTTGGGAGGGCCTTCCTTGGATGAGGATGTCTAGTGATAATGGCCGAAACATCCAATGATTCCAGGGTCCACTACTGATGATGTGTCCTAAATATTACTTTAAAATCAAATTAATGAGACTATAAAAAGATAATACAATAAAAAGCCGTGGGGGACCTTGCCGCCTGGGACGGGAGCAGGCATGGCCAGTGCATTGGAGCCCGGCCCCCTTCGGGGACCGGACTCCCAACTTATTTCTCCCCTATCCAGCCCGTGCCGCCTGTCCACCCACCTGGGTAGCGTGAGGTTCCCTGGGGGCTTTCTTCACTGGGCTGGGGGTGTCCCGACCCCCTCCCAATCCTAAACCTAACCACTTACAAAGAAAACCAAAAAAGGAATGTGAGATGGGGGTGCCATTAAAACAAAACAAAAAACAATAAAAACAAATAAAGCTAGAGTGCTAAGCCAGTGCTAACAAGAAAGCCAAGGTGCTTAGCTGATGCTGGAAAGGAAATATGATGAGGGGGTGCCATTGAAACAATAAAAACAAAGAAAGCTAGAGTGCTAAGCCAGTGCTAACAAGAAAGCCAAGGTGCTTAGCTGATGCTGGAAAGGAAATATGATGAGGGGGTGCCATTAAAACAATAAAAACAAAGAAAACCAAAAAAGGAATGTGAGAAGGGGGTGCCATTAAAACAATAAAAACAAAGAAAACTAAAATGCTAAATTAATGCTAACAAGAAAGCCAAGGTGCTAAGCTAATGCTAACAATTGTATGACAGTGACACATGATAAAGTACAATTTGTACATGGGACTAGTCATCTTTATATTGAGTTTCATGGATGCTAATATGGAAGCTAACATTATGCTATGGCTAAAGCTAATGATGACAGTTCAAGGACACAACAGTGGTTGCCCTGGAGATCGATCAAGTGCATGATGGGAACCAGGAAGTCAGACCAGGCAGAGCACATGGAGCACAGGGAGCAGGTGGCAGACAGACCAGGGAGGAAACCTCATTCGAAGGACAAGGTGCAGGTATGTGAGAATACATGATAACAAATATAGGAAACGACTGAAGGAGAAGCATTTATGAGATGATATTAATACTCTAAACTTGCAGAAGCTAAAAGTCAATAATTGTGAGTTAATGAGTGAAATTTTCAAAGTCACGGACATACGTTAAATTTCCATAAACCCAAATAGGGCCTCATTAGCTCTCTAAAATGCGATTGAACCTGATGATATTAGTACTTTAAACTTGCAGAAGCTAAAAGCTAATAATTGTGAGTTAAGCAGGATATATGGATCATGCAATCAATCGGAGACCCCCGCGTCTCCGTGGCTGGGGTAGTCGCAGGCGGCCTTCGGGCACTGCCTTCGTCCCCCCAAGTGCAGACATGCAATCAATCGGAGACCTCCACGTCTCCGCGGCTGGGGCATTCGCAGGCGACCTTTGGACACTGCCTTCGTCCCCCCAAGCGCAGACCGCCCGGGGTGGCTCTTGAGTGAAATTCTCAAAGTCACGGACATACGTTGGATTGCCATGAACCCAAATAGGGCCTAAAACTTTAAAAATTAAAGCCCAGAAAGGCATTAATTAATTACCATTATCTTATTTAATTGATGACACACTCCAAGGCGTGATCAACCTTGGGAGGGCCTTCCTTGGATGAGGATGTCTAGTGATAATGGCCGAAACATCCAATGATTCCAGGGTCCACTACTGATGATGTGTCCTAAATATTACTTTAAAATCAAATTAATGAGACTATAAAAAGATAATACAATAAAAAGCCGTGGGGGACCTTGCCGCCTGGGACGGGAGCAGGCATGGCCAGTGCATTGGAGCCCGGCCCCCTTCGGGGACCGGACTCCCAACTTATTTCTCCCCTATCCAGCCCGTGCCGCCTGTCCACCCACCTGGGTAGCGTGAGGTTCCCTGGGGGCTTTCTTCACTGGGCTGGGGGTGTCCCGACCCCCTCCCAATCCTAAACCTAACCACTTACAAAGAAAACCAAAAAAGGAATGTGAGATGGGGGTGCCATTAAAACAAAACAAAAAACAATAAAAACAAATAAAGCTAGAGTGCTAAGCCAGTGCTAACAAGAAAGCCAAGGTGCTTAGCTGATGCTGGAAAGGAAATATGATGAGGGGGTGCCATTGAAACAATAAAAACAAAGAAAGCTAGAGTGCTAAGCCAGTGCTAACAAGAAAGCCAAGGTGCTTAGCTGATGCTGGAAAGGAAATATGATGAGGGGGTGCCATTAAAACAATAAAAACAAAGAAAACCAAAAAAGGAATGTGAGAAGGGGGTGCCATTAAAACAATAAAAACAAAGAAAACTAAAATGCTAAATTAATGCTAACAAGAAAGCCAAGGTGCTAAGCTAATGCTAACAATTGTATGACAGTGACACATGATAAAGTACAATTTGTACATGGGACTAGTCATCTTTATATTGAGTTTCATGGATGCTAATATGGAAGCTAACATTATGCTATGGCTAAAGCTAATGATGACAGTTCAAGGACACAACAGTGGTTGCCCTGGAGATCGATCAAGTGCATGATGGGAACCAGGAAGTCAGACCAGGCAGAGCACATGGAGCACAGGGAGCAGGTGGCAGACAGACCAGGGAGGAAACCTCATTCGAAGGACAAGGTGCAGGTATGTGAGAATACATGATAACAAATATAGGAAACGACTGAAGGAGAAGCATTTATGAGATGATATTAATACTCTAAACTTGCAGAAGCTAAAAGTCAATAATTGTGAGTTAATGAGTGAAATTTTCAAAGTCACGGACATACGTTAAATTTCCATAAACCCAAATAGGGCCTCATTAGCTCTCTAAAATGCGATTGAACCTGATGATATTAGTACTTTAAACTTGCAGAAGCTAAAAGCTAATAATTGTGAGTTAAGCAGGATATATGGATCATGCAATCAATCGGAGACCCCCGCGTCTCCGTGGCTGGGGTAGTCGCAGGCGGCCTTCGGGCACTGCCTTCGTCCCCCCAAGTGCAGACATGCAATCAATCGGAGACCTCCACGTCTCCGCGGCTGGGGCATTCGCAGGCGACCTTTGGACACTGCCTTCGTCCCCCCAAGCGCAGACCGCCCGGGGTGGCTCTTGAGTGAAATTCTCAAAGTCACGGACATACGTTGGATTGCCATGAACCCAAATAGGGCCTAAAACTTTAAAAATTAAAGCCCAGAAAGGCATTAATTAATTACCATTATCTTATTTAATTGATGACACACTCCAAGGCGTGATCAACCTTGGGAGGGCCTTCCTTGGATGAGGATGTCTAGTGATAATGGCCGAAACATCCAATGATTCCAGGGTCCACTACTGATGATGTGTCCTAAATATTACTTTAAAATCAAATTAATGAGACTATAAAAAGATAATACAATAAAAAGCCGTGGGGGACCTTGCCGCCTGGGACGGGAGCAGGCATGGCCAGTGCATTGGAGCCCGGCCCCCTTCGGGGACCGGACTCCCAACTTATTTCTCCCCTATCCAGCCCGTGCCGCCTGTCCACCCACCTGGGTAGCGTGAGGTTCCCTGGGGGCTTTCTTCACTGGGCTGGGGGTGTCCCGACCCCCTCCCAATCCTAAACCTAACCACTTACAAAGAAAACCAAAAAAGGAATGTGAGATGGGGGTGCCATTAAAACAAAACAAAAAACAATAAAAACAAAGAAAGCTAGAGTGCTAAGCCAGTGCTAACAAGAAAGCCAAGGTGCTTAGCTGATGCTGGAAAGGAAATATGATGAGGGGGTGCCATTGAAACAATAAAAACAAAGAAAGCTAGAGTGCTAAGCCAGTGCTAACAAGAAAGCCAAGGTGCTTAGCTGATGCTGGAAAGGAAATATGATGAGGGGGTGCCATTAAAACAATAAAAACAAAGAAAACCAAAAAAGGAATGTGAGAAGGGGGTGCCATTAAAACAATAAAAACAAAGAAAACTAAAATGCTAAACTAATGCTAACAAGAAAGCCAAGGTGCTAAGCTAATGCTAACAATTGTATGACAGTGACACATGATAAAGTACAATTTGTACATGGGACTAGTCATCTTTATATTGAGTTTCATGGATGCTAATATGGAAGCTAACATTATGCTATGGCTAAAGCTAATGATGACAGTTCAAGGACACAACAGTGGTTGCCCTGGAGATCGATCAGGTGCATGATGGGAACCAGGAAGTCAGACCAGGCAGAGCACATGGAGCACAGGGAGCAGGTGGCAGACAGACCAGGGAGGAAACCTCATTCGAAGGACAAGGTGCAGGTATGTGAGAATACATGATAACAAATATAGGAAACGACTGAAGGAGAAGCATTTATGAAATGATATTAATACTCTAAACTTGCAGAAGCTAAAAGTCAATAATTATTAGTACTTTAAACCTGCAGAAGCTAAAAGCTAATAATTGTGAGTTGAGCAGGACATATGGATCATGCAATCAATCGGAGACCTCCGCGTCTCCGTGGCTGGGGTAGTCGCAGGCGGCCTTCGGGCACTGCCTTCGTCCCCCCAAGTGCAGACATGCAATCAATCGGAGACCTCCACGTCTCCGCGGCTGGGGCATTCGCAGGCGACCTTTGGACACTGCCTTCGTCCCCCCAAGCGCAGACCGCCCGGGGTGGCTCTTGAGTGAAATTCTCAAAGTCACGGACATACGTTAGATTGCCATGAACCCAAATAGGGCCTAATTAACTCTCTAAAAGGCGATTGAACCTGACAGGGCCCGATTGGCCTCTTGGAAACTTTAAAAATTAAAGCCCAGAAAGGCATTACTTAATTACTATTAGGAAACTTTAAAAATTAAAGCCCAGAAAGGCATTAATTAATGACTATTGTCTTATTTAATTGATGACACACTCCAAGGCGTGATCAACCTTGGCAGGGCCTTCCTTGGAGGAGGATGTCTAGTGATAATGGCCGAAACATCCAATGATTCCAGGGTCCACTACTGATGATGTGTCCTAAATATTACTTTAAAATCAAATTAATGAGACTATAAAAAGATAATACAATAAAAAGCCGTGGGGGACCTTGCCGCCTGGGACGGGAGCAGGCATGGCCAGTGCATTGGAGCCCGGCCCCCTTCGGGGACCGGACTCCCAACTTATTTCTCCCCTATCCAGCCCGTGCCGCCTGTCCACCCACCTGGGTAGCGTGAGGTTCCCTGGGGGCTTTCTTCACTGGGCTGGGGGTGTCCCGACCCCCTCCCAATCCTAAACCTAACCACTTACAAAGAAAACCAAAAAAGGAATGTGAGATGGGGGTGCCATTAAAACAAAACAAAAAACAATAAAAACAAAGAAAGCTAGAGTGCTAAGCCAGTGCTAACAAGAAAGCCAAGGTGCTTAGCTGATGCTGGAAAGGAAATATGATGAGGGGGTGCCATTGAAACAATAAAAACAAAGAAAGCTAGAGTGCTAAGCCAGTGCTAACAAGAAAGCCAAGGTGCTTAGCTGATGCTGGAAAGGAAATATGATGAGGGGGTGCCATTAAAACAATAAAAACAAAGAAAACCAAAAAAGGAATGTGAGAAGGGGGTGCCATTAAAACAATAAAAACAAAGAAAACTAAAATGCTAAACTAATGCTAACAAGAAAGCCAAGGTGCTAAGCTAATGCTAACAATTGTATGACAGTGACACATGATAAAGTACAATTTGTACATGGGACTAGTCATCTTTATATTGAGTTTCATGGATGCTAATATGGAAGCTAACATTATGCTATGGCTAAAGCTAATGATGACAGTTCAAGGACACAACAGTGGTTGCCCTGGAGATCGATCAGGTGCATGATGGGAACCAGGAAGTCAGACCAGGCAGAGCACATGGAGCACAGGGAGCAGGTGGCAGACAGACCAGGGAGGAAACCTCATTCGAAGGACAAGGTGCAGGTATGTGAGAATACATGATAACAAATATAGGAAACGACTGAAGGAGAAGCATTTATGAAATGATATTAATACTCTAAACTTGCAGAAGCTAAAAGTCAATAATTATTAGTACTTTAAACCTGCAGAAGCTAAAAGCTAATAATTGTGAGTTGAGCAGGACATATGGATCATGCAATCAATCGGAGACCTCCGCGTCTCCGTGGCTGGGGTAGTCGCAGGCGGCCTTCGGGCACTGCCTTCGTCCCCCCAAGTGCAGACATGCAATCAATCGGAGACCTCCACGTCTCCGCGGCTGGGGCATTCGCAGGCGACCTTTGGACACTGCCTTCGTCCCCCCAAGCGCAGACCGCCCGGGGTGGCTCTTGAGTGAAATTCTCAAAGTCACGGACATACGTTAGATTGCCATGAACCCAAATAGGGCCTAATTAACTCTCTAAAAGGCGATTGAACCTGACAGGGCCCGATTGGCCTCTTGGAAACTTTAAAAATTAAAGCCCAGAAAGGCATTACTTAATTACTATTAGGAAACTTTAAAAATTAAAGCCCAGAAAGGCATTAATTAATGACTATTGTCTTATTTAATTGATGACACACTCCAAGGCGTGATCAACCTTGGCAGGGCCTTCCTTGGAGGAGGATGTCTAGTGATAATGGCCGAAACATCCAATGATTCCAGGGTCCACTACTGATGATGTGTCCTAAATATTACTTTAAAATCAAATTAATGAGACTATAAAAAGATAATACAATAAAAAGCCGTGGGGGACCTTGCCGCCTGGGACGGGAGCAGGCATGGCCAGTGCATTGGAGCCCGGCCCCCTTCGGGGACCGGACTCCCAACTTATTTCTCCCCTATCCAGCCCGTGCCGCCTGTCCACCCACCTGGGTAGCGTGAGGTTCCCTGGGGGCTTTCTTCACTGGGCTGGGGGTGTCCCGACCCCCTCCCAATCCTAAACCTAACCACTTACAAAGAAAACCAAAAAAGGAATGTGAGATGGGGGTGCCATTAAAACAAAACAAAAAACAATAAAAACAAAGAAAGCTAGAGTGCTAAGCCAGTGCTAACAAGAAAGCCAAGGTGCTTAGCTGATGCTGGAAAGGAAATATGATGAGGGGGTGCCATTGAAACAATAAAAACAAAGAAAGCTAGAGTGCTAAGCCAGTGCTAACAAGAAAGCCAAGGTGCTTAGCTGATGCTGGAAAGGAAATATGATGAGGGGGTGCCATTAAAACAATAAAAACAAAGAAAACCAAAAAAGGAATGTGAGAAGGGGGTGCCATTAAAACAATAAAAACAAAGAAAACTAAAATGCTAAACTAATGCTAACAAGAAAGCCAAGGTGCTAAGCTAATGCTAACAATTGTATGACAGTGACACATGATAAAGTACAATTTGTACATGGGACTAGTCATCTTTATATTGAGTTTCATGGATGCTAATATGGAAGCTAACATTATGCTATGGCTAAAGCTAATGATGACAGTTCAAGGACACAACAGTGGTTGCCCTGGAGATCGATCAGGTGCATGATGGGAACCAGGAAGTCAGACCAGGCAGAGCACATGGAGCACAGGGAGCAGGTGGCAGACAGACCAGGGAGGAAACCTCATTCGAAGGACAAGGTGCAGGTATGTGAGAATACATGATAACAAATATAGGAAACGACTGAAGGAGAAGCATTTATGAAATGATATTAATACTCTAAACTTGCAGAAGCTAAAAGTCAATAATTATTAGTACTTTAAACCTGCAGAAGCTAAAAGCTAATAATTGTGAGTTGAGCAGGACATATGGATCATGCAATCAATCGGAGACCTCCGCGTCTCCGTGGCTGGGGTAGTCGCAGGCGGCCTTCGGGCACTGCCTTCGTCCCCCCAAGTGCAGACATGCAATCAATCGGAGACCTCCACGTCTCCGCGGCTGGGGCATTCGCAGGCGACCTTTGGACACTGCCTTCGTCCCCCCAAGCGCAGACCGCCCGGGGTGGCTCTTGAGTGAAATTCTCAAAGTCACGGACATACGTTAGATTGCCATGAACCCAAATAGGGCCTAATTAACTCTCTAAAAGGCGATTGAACCTGACAGGGCCCGATTGGCCTCTTGGAAACTTTAAAAATTAAAGCCCAGAAAGGCATTACTTAATTACTATTAGGAAACTTTAAAAATTAAAGCCCAGAAAGGCATTAATTAATGACTATTGTCTTATTTAATTGATGACACACTCCAAGGCGTGATCAACCTTGGCAGGGCCTTCCTTGGAGGAGGATGTCTAGTGATAATGGCCGAAACATCCAATGATTCCAGGGTCCACTACTGATGATGTGTCCTAAATATTACTTTAAAATCAAATTAATGAGACTATAAAAAGATAATACAATAAAAAGCCGTGGGGGACCTTGCCGCCTGGGACGGGAGCAGGCATGGCCAGTGCATTGGAGCCCGGCCCCCTTCGGGGACCGGACTCCCAACTTATTTCTCCCCTATCCAGCCCGTGCCGCCTGTCCACCCACCTGGGTAGCGTGAGGTTCCCTGGGGGCTTTCTTCACTGGGCTGGGGGTGTCCCGACCCCCTCCCAATCCTAAACCTAACCACTTACAAAGAAAACCAAAAAAGGAATGTGAGATGGGGGTGCCATTAAAACAAAACAAAAAACAATAAAAACAAAGAAAGCTAGAGTGCTAAGCCAGTGCTAACAAGAAAGCCAAGGTGCTTAGCTGATGCTGGAAAGGAAATATGATGAGGGGGTGCCATTGAAACAATAAAAACAAAGAAAGCTAGAGTGCTAAGCCAGTGCTAACAAGAAAGCCAAGGTGCTTAGCTGATGCTGGAAAGGAAATATGATGAGGGGGTGCCATTAAAACAATAAAAACAAAGAAAACCAAAAAAGGAATGTGAGAAGGGGGTGCCATTAAAACAATAAAAACAAAGAAAACTAAAATGCTAAACTAATGCTAACAAGAAAGCCAAGGTGCTAAGCTAATGCTAACAATTGTATGACAGTGACACATGATAAAGTACAATTTGTACATGGGACTAGTCATCTTTATATTGAGTTTCATGGATGCTAATATGGAAGCTAACATTATGCTATGGCTAAAGCTAATGATGACAGTTCAAGGACACAACAGTGGTTGCCCTGGAGATCGATCAGGTGCATGATGGGAACCAGGAAGTCAGACCAGGCAGAGCACATGGAGCACAGGGAGCAGGTGGCAGACAGACCAGGGAGGAAACCTCATTCGAAGGACAAGGTGCAGGTATGTGAGAATACATGATAACAAATATAGGAAACGACTGAAGGAGAAGCATTTATGAAATGATATTAATACTCTAAACTTGCAGAAGCTAAAAGTCAATAATTATTAGTACTTTAAACCTGCAGAAGCTAAAAGCTAATAATTGTGAGTTGAGCAGGACATATGGATCATGCAATCAATCGGAGACCTCCGCGTCTCCGTGGCTGGGGTAGTCGCAGGCGGCCTTCGGGCACTGCCTTCGTCCCCCCAAGTGCAGACATGCAATCAATCGGAGACCTCCACGTCTCCGCGGCTGGGGCATTCGCAGGCGACCTTTGGACACTGCCTTCGTCCCCCCAAGCGCAGACCGCCCGGGGTGGCTCTTGAGTGAAATTCTCAAAGTCACGGACATACGTTAGATTGCCATGAACCCAAATAGGGCCTAATTAACTCTCTAAAAGGCGATTGAACCTGACAGGGCCCGATTGGCCTCTTGGAAACTTTAAAAATTAAAGCCCAGAAAGGCATTACTTAATTACTATTAGGAAACTTTAAAAATTAAAGCCCAGAAAGGCATTAATTAATGACTATTGTCTTATTTAATTGATGACACACTCCAAGGCGTGATCAACCTTGGCAGGGCCTTCCTTGGAGGAGGATGTCTAGTGATAATGGCCGAAACATCCAATGATTCCAGGGTCCACTACTGATGATGTGTCCTAAATATTACTTTAAAATCAAATTAATGAGACTATAAAAAGATAATACAATAAAAAGCCGTGGGGGACCTTGCCGCCTGGGACGGGAGCAGGCATGGCCAGTGCATTGGAGCCCGGCCCCCTTCGGGGACCGGACTCCCAACTTATTTCTCCCCTATCCAGCCCGTGCCGCCTGTCCACCCACCTGGGTAGCGTGAGGTTCCCTGGGGGCTTTCTTCACTGGGCTGGGGGTGTCCCGACCCCCTCCCAATCCTAAACCTAACCACTTACAAAGAAAACCAAAAAAGGAATGTGAGATGGGGGTGCCATTAAAACAAAACAAAAAACAATAAAAACAAAGAAAGCTAGAGTGCTAAGCCAGTGCTAACAAGAAAGCCAAGGTGCTTAGCTGATGCTGGAAAGGAAATATGATGAGGGGGTGCCATTGAAACAATAAAAACAAAGAAAGCTAGAGTGCTAAGCCAGTGCTAACAAGAAAGCCAAGGTGCTTAGCTGATGCTGGAAAGGAAATATGATGAGGGGGTGCCATTAAAACAATAAAAACAAAGAAAACCAAAAAAGGAATGTGAGAAGGGGGTGCCATTAAAACAATAAAAACAAAGAAAACTAAAATGCTAAACTAATGCTAACAAGAAAGCCAAGGTGCTAAGCTAATGCTAACAATTGTATGACAGTGACACATGATAAAGTACAATTTGTACATGGGACTAGTCATCTTTATATTGAGTTTCATGGATGCTAATATGGAAGCTAACATTATGCTATGGCTAAAGCTAATGATGACAGTTCAAGGACACAACAGTGGTTGCCCTGGAGATCGATCAGGTGCATGATGGGAACCAGGAAGTCAGACCAGGCAGAGCACATGGAGCACAGGGAGCAGGTGGCAGACAGACCAGGGAGGAAACCTCATTCGAAGGACAAGGTGCAGGTATGTGAGAATACATGATAACAAATATAGGAAACGACTGAAGGAGAAGCATTTATGAAATGATATTAATACTCTAAACTTGCAGAAGCTAAAAGTCAATAATTATTAGTACTTTAAACCTGCAGAAGCTAAAAGCTAATAATTGTGAGTTGAGCAGGACATATGGATCATGCAATCAATCGGAGACCTCCGCGTCTCCGTGGCTGGGGTAGTCGCAGGCGGCCTTCGGGCACTGCCTTCGTCCCCCCAAGTGCAGACATGCAATCAATCGGAGACCTCCACGTCTCCGCGGCTGGGGCATTCGCAGGCGACCTTTGGACACTGCCTTCGTCCCCCCAAGCGCAGACCGCCCGGGGTGGCTCTTGAGTGAAATTCTCAAAGTCACGGACATACGTTAGATTGCCATGAACCCAAATAGGGCCTAATTAACTCTCTAAAAGGCGATTGAACCTGACAGGGCCCGATTGGCCTCTTGGAAACTTTAAAAATTAAAGCCCAGAAAGGCATTACTTAATTACTATTAGGAAACTTTAAAAATTAAAGCCCAGAAAGGCATTAATTAATGACTATTGTCTTATTTAATTGATGACACACTCCAAGGCGTGATCAACCTTGGCAGGGCCTTCCTTGGAGGAGGATGTCTAGTGATAATGGCCGAAACATCCAATGATTCCAGGGTCCACTACTGATGATGTGTCCTAAATATTACTTTAAAATCAAATTAATGAGACTATAAAAAGATAATACAATAAAAAGCCGTGGGGGACCTTGCCGCCTGGGACGGGAGCAGGCATGGCCAGTGCATTGGAGCCCGGCCCCCTTCGGGGACCGGACTCCCAACTTATTTCTCCCCTATCCAGCCCGTGCCGCCTGTCCACCCACCTGGGTAGCGTGAGGTTCCCTGGGGGCTTTCTTCACTGGGCTGGGGGTGTCCCGACCCCCTCCCAATCCTAAACCTAACCACTTACAAAGAAAACCAAAAAAGGAATGTGAGATGGGGGTGCCATTAAAACAAAACAAAAAACAATAAAAACAAAGAAAGCTAGAGTGCTAAGCCAGTGCTAACAAGAAAGCCAAGGTGCTTAGCTGATGCTGGAAAGGAAATATGATGAGGGGGTGCCATTGAAACAATAAAAACAAAGAAAGCTAGAGTGCTAAGCCAGTGCTAACAAGAAAGCCAAGGTGCTTAGCTGATGCTGGAAAGGAAATATGATGAGGGGGTGCCATTAAAACAATAAAAACAAAGAAAACCAAAAAAGGAATGTGAGAAGGGGGTGCCATTAAAACAATAAAAACAAAGAAAACTAAAATGCTAAACTAATGCTAACAAGAAAGCCAAGGTGCTAAGCTAATGCTAACAATTGTATGACAGTGACACATGATAAAGTACAATTTGTACATGGGACTAGTCATCTTTATATTGAGTTTCATGGATGCTAATATGGAAGCTAACATTATGCTATGGCTAAAGCTAATGATGACAGTTCAAGGACACAACAGTGGTTGCCCTGGAGATCGATCAGGTGCATGATGGGAACCAGGAAGTCAGACCAGGCAGAGCACATGGAGCACAGGGAGCAGGTGGCAGACAGACCAGGGAGGAAACCTCATTCGAAGGACAAGGTGCAGGTATGTGAGAATACATGATAACAAATATAGGAAACGACTGAAGGAGAAGCATTTATGAAATGATATTAATACTCTAAACTTGCAGAAGCTAAAAGTCAATAATTATTAGTACTTTAAACCTGCAGAAGCTAAAAGCTAATAATTGTGAGTTGAGCAGGACATATGGATCATGCAATCAATCGGAGACCTCCGCGTCTCCGTGGCTGGGGTAGTCGCAGGCGGCCTTCGGGCACTGCCTTCGTCCCCCCAAGTGCAGACATGCAATCAATCGGAGACCTCCACGTCTCCGCGGCTGGGGCATTCGCAGGCGACCTTTGGACACTGCCTTCGTCCCCCCAAGCGCAGACCGCCCGGGGTGGCTCTTGAGTGAAATTCTCAAAGTCACGGACATACGTTAGATTGCCATGAACCCAAATAGGGCCTAATTAACTCTCTAAAAGGCGATTGAACCTGACAGGGCCCGATTGGCCTCTTGGAAACTTTAAAAATTAAAGCCCAGAAAGGCATTACTTAATTACTATTAGGAAACTTTAAAAATTAAAGCCCAGAAAGGCATTAATTAATGACTATTGTCTTATTTAATTGATGACACACTCCAAGGCGTGATCAACCTTGGCAGGGCCTTCCTTGGAGGAGGATGTCTAGTGATAATGGCCGAAACATCCAATGATTCCAGGGTCCACTACTGATGATGTGTCCTAAATATTACTTTAAAATCAAATTAATGAGACTATAAAAAGATAATACAATAAAAAGCCGTGGGGGACCTTGCCGCCTGGGACGGGAGCAGGCATGGCCAGTGCATTGGAGCCCGGCCCCCTTCGGGGACCGGACTCCCAACTTATTTCTCCCCTATCCAGCCCGTGCCGCCTGTCCACCCACCTGGGTAGCGTGAGGTTCCCTGGGGGCTTTCTTCACTGGGCTGGGGGTGTCCCGACCCCCTCCCAATCCTAAACCTAACCACTTACAAAGAAAACCAAAAAAGGAATGTGAGATGGGGGTGCCATTAAAACAAAACAAAAAACAATAAAAACAAAGAAAGCTAGAGTGCTAAGCCAGTGCTAACAAGAAAGCCAAGGTGCTTAGCTGATGCTGGAAAGGAAATATGATGAGGGGGTGCCATTGAAACAATAAAAACAAAGAAAGCTAGAGTGCTAAGCCAGTGCTAACAAGAAAGCCAAGGTGCTTAGCTGATGCTGGAAAGGAAATATGATGAGGGGGTGCCATTAAAACAATAAAAACAAAGAAAACCAAAAAAGGAATGTGAGAAGGGGGTGCCATTAAAACAATAAAAACAAAGAAAACTAAAATGCTAAACTAATGCTAACAAGAAAGCCAAGGTGCTAAGCTAATGCTAACAATTGTATGACAGTGACACATGATAAAGTACAATTTGTACATGGGACTAGTCATCTTTATATTGAGTTTCATGGATGCTAATATGGAAGCTAACATTATGCTATGGCTAAAGCTAATGATGACAGTTCAAGGACACAACAGTGGTTGCCCTGGAGATCGATCAGGTGCATGATGGGAACCAGGAAGTCAGACCAGGCAGAGCACATGGAGCACAGGGAGCAGGTGGCAGACAGACCAGGGAGGAAACCTCATTCGAAGGACAAGGTGCAGGTATGTGAGAATACATGATAACAAATATAGGAAACGACTGAAGGAGAAGCATTTATGAAATGATATTAATACTCTAAACTTGCAGAAGCTAAAAGTCAATAATTATTAGTACTTTAAACCTGCAGAAGCTAAAAGCTAATAATTGTGAGTTGAGCAGGACATATGGATCATGCAATCAATCGGAGACCTCCGCGTCTCCGTGGCTGGGGTAGTCGCAGGCGGCCTTCGGGCACTGCCTTCGTCCCCCCAAGTGCAGACATGCAATCAATCGGAGACCTCCACGTCTCCGCGGCTGGGGCATTCGCAGGCGACCTTTGGACACTGCCTTCGTCCCCCCAAGCGCAGACCGCCCGGGGTGGCTCTTGAGTGAAATTCTCAAAGTCACGGACATACGTTAGATTGCCATGAACCCAAATAGGGCCTAATTAACTCTCTAAAAGGCGATTGAACCTGACAGGGCCCGATTGGCCTCTTGGAAACTTTAAAAATTAAAGCCCAGAAAGGCATTACTTAATTACTATTAGGAAACTTTAAAAATTAAAGCCCAGAAAGGCATTAATTAATGACTATTGTCTTATTTAATTGATGACACACTCCAAGGCGTGATCAACCTTGGCAGGGCCTTCCTTGGAGGAGGATGTCTAGTGATAATGGCCGAAACATCCAATGATTCCAGGGTCCACTACTGATGATGTGTCCTAAATATTACTTTAAAATCAAATTAATGAGACTATAAAAAGATAATACAATAAAAAGCCGTGGGGGACCTTGCCGCCTGGGACGGGAGCAGGCATGGCCAGTGCATTGGAGCCCGGCCCCTTCGGGGACCGGACTCCCAACTTATTTCTCCCCTATCCAGCCCGTGCCGCCTGTCCACCCACCTGGGTAGCGTGAGGTTCCCTGGGGGCTTTCTTCACTGGGCTGGGGGTGTCCCGACCCCCTCCCAATCCTAAACCTAACCACTTACAAAGAAAACCAAAAAAGGAATGTGAGATGGGGGTGCCATTAAACAAAACAAAAAACAATAAAAACAAAGAAAGCTAGAGTGCTAAGCCAGTGCTAACAAGAAAGCCAAGGTGCTTAGCTGATGCTGGAAAGGAAATATGATGAGGGGGTGCCATTGAAACAATAAAAACAAAGAAAGCTAGAGTGCTAAGCCAGTGCTAACAAGAAAGCCAAGGTGCTTAGCTGATGCTGGAAAGGAAATATGATGAGGGGGTGCCATTAAAACAATAAAAACAAAGAAAACCAAAAAAGGAATGTGAGAAGGGGGTGCCATTAAAACAATAAAAACAAAGAAAACTAAAATGCTAAACTAATGCTAACAAGAAAGCCAAGGTGCTAAGCTAATGCTAACAATTGTATGACAGTGACACATGATAAAGTACAATTTGTACATGGGACTAGTCATCTTTATATTGAGTTTCATGGATGCTAATATGGAAGCTAACATTATGCTATGGCTAAAGCTAATGATGACAGTTCAAGGACACAACAGTGGTTGCCCTGGAGATCGATCAGGTGCATGATGGGAACCAGGAAGTCAGACCAGGCAGAGCACATGGAGCACAGGGAGCAGGTGGCAGACAGACCAGGGAGGAAACCTCATTCGAAGGACAAGGTGCAGGTATGTGAGAATACATGATAACAAATATAGGAAACGACTGAAGGAGAAGCATTTATGAAATGATATTAATACTCTAAACTTGCAGAAGCTAAAAGTCAATAATTATTAGTACTTTAAACCTGCAGAAGCTAAAAGCTAATAATTGTGAGTTGAGCAGGACATATGGATCATGCAATCAATCGGAGACCTCCGCGTCTCCGTGGCTGGGGTAGTCGCAGGCGGCCTTCGGGCACTGCCTTCGTCCCCCCAAGTGCAGACATGCAATCAATCGGAGACCTCCACGTCTCCGCGGCTGGGGCATTCGCAGGCGACCTTTGGACACTGCCTTCGTCCCCCCAAGCGCAGACCGCCCGGGGTGGCTCTTGAGTGAAATTCTCAAGTCACGGACATACGTTAGATTGCCATGAACCCAAATAGGGCCTAATTAACTCTCTAAAAGGCGATTGAACCTGACAGGGCCCGATTGGCCTCTTGGAAACTTTAAAAATTAAAGCCCAGAAAGGCATTACTTAATTACTATTAGGAAACTTTAAAAATTAAAGCCCAGAAAGGCATTAATTAATGACTATTGTCTTATTTAATTGATGACACACTCCAAGGCGTGATCAACCTTGGCAGGGCCTTCCTTGGAGGAGGATGTCTAGTGATAATGGCCGAAACATCCAATGATTCCAGGGTCCACTACTGATGATGTGTCCTAAATATTACTTTAAAATCAAATTAATGAGACTATAAAAAGATAATACAATAAAAAGCCGTGGGGGACCTTGCCGCCTGGGACGGGAGCAGGCATGGCCAGTGCATTGGAGCCCGGCCCCCTTCGGGGACCGGACTCCCAACTTATTTCTCCCCTATCCAGCCCGTGCCGCCTGTCCACCCACCTGGGTAGCGTGAGGTTCCCTGGGGGCTTTCTTCACTGGGCTGGGGGTGTCCCGACCCCCTCCCAATCCTAAACCTAACCACTTACAAAGAAAACCAAAAAAGGAATGTGAGATGGGGGTGCCATTAAAACAAAACAAAAAACAATAAAAACAAAGAAAGCTAGAGTGCTAAGCCAGTGCTAACAAGAAAGCCAAGGTGCTTAGCTGATGCTGGAAAGGAAATATGATGAGGGGGTGCCATTGAAACAATAAAAACAAAGAAAGCTAGAGTGCTAAGCCAGTGCTAACAAGAAAGCCAAGGTGCTTAGCTGATGCTGGAAAGGAAATATGATGAGGGGGTGCCATTAAAACAATAAAAACAAAGAAAACCAAAAAGGAATGTGAGAAGGGGGTGCCATTAAAACAATAAAAACAAAGAAAACTAAAATGCTAAACTAATGCTAACAAGAAAGCCAAGGTGCTAAGCTAATGCTAACAATTGTATGACAGTGACACATGATAAAGTACAATTTGTACATGGGACTAGTCATCTTTATATTGAGTTTCATGGATGCTAATATGGAAGCTAACATTATGCTATGGCTAAAGCTAATGATGACAGTTCAAGGACACAACAGTGGTTGCCCTGGAGATCGATCAGGTGCATGATGGGAACCAGGAAGTCAGACCAGGCAGAGCACATGGAGCACAGGGAGCAGGTGGCAGACAGACCAGGGAGGGAAACCTCATTCGAAGGACAAGGTGCAGGTATGTGAGAATACATGATAACAAATATAGGAAACG